>NC_079189.1:181016683-181316683 GCF_029499605.1 Hyla sarda | reverse complement strand
TTAAATGATCATCTGTTCAACTCAACACTCTACTGGCACCAGGGAGATGAAGGATCAGCTTGGCAGAAGTCAAACCATGTCATTCTCCCTTTCAGTCTGTGCTATTACTATGATTTAATAAAAGAAAACATACATGGTGAATCTTTGCATAAGGGCCTGTCTTATAACAATATTATCCTTTACATACAATGTAATAAAATAATGATAATAATAATAATTATAATTATTATTATTATAGTATTATTATTAATAATATATAATAAATGAATTATATTAATCATATATTAATCTTATTAGCATTATTATTATTAATAATATATAATTAATTATATTAATGATATATTAATCTTATTAGCATTATTATTATTATTATTAATAATAATAACCAAAAATGTGTTCTGTCAAATAGAATAATAAAACTGTACAACAAAAACAGGGCTTTGAATGCCTTCCCTTATTTATTGAGACTATAGTCCTATTATTTGACTGACGATGGCAAGAAAACAAAGTTTATGTGAAATTTGTGGTCATAAATAAATCATAACTGCTGACATGTATATCCTTTCTTGGCATCCTTTTAGAAGAAAAAAAAAAAAAAAAAGAAGAAAAGTGCAAGCCTTTAAGCCAAATCAATAACTGCTAGGAGTCAAAACTGAGATGCTAAGACTGTTTTATCTAAAAAGGTTTGCAGCATCAACTAATGCACAACATTCCGAAGGTAAATAGTAAGTTTATGATTCAGTCAGGGACTCAAAAGCTTTTAAGCTAATTGCATCTAAAGCAAGGTTATTGGAAACATTGCAGCTAAATTCATATTGAATATATGTTCACTGCTATGTAGAGTTATAGCAAAACTGTCATGGAAAAAAATCCTTTGCACGGTCTGTGCGGCAAAAATTCTACATGTAGCCTGATAAAATGATACGTCGGCAGACTCTAACCTCAGGTTGCCTAAACGTATCTCATTTTGTAGTCAACAAAGCAGGGTGTGGCAGCAAACGACCAATGAACGGATAAGTATTGGTGCTGGTTTGGTTGGCCCCATATTGTATAGCAATAAATCTTGTGGCTCAACCAAAATAGAAAAAGCAAAGCAAAAAGTGATAGCACACCAAGAGTATATATATCAAAGTTAATCTTTATTATACAAAAATAGCCATATGTAATTAAAAACATTTAAAAAAGGAGGTCCACAAAACATATCTGACCACCTTAAGCCATTGGAAGGGATCCAAGACCTGAACTGGTGCTCCCCCCACAAACAAGGACACCCGTCAAATTTCTCAATAATAAAGTGCAATATTCTCCCTGTGACTTCTAGCCCCAACACAATATAACATATGATACACAAATGGCAGCTCTAATGGTCCAAACTCGTGAACAAAATGTAAATGGTCTCACTGCAAGCAAGAGAAGCAATTTCTACATAAACAATGCTTGACAATAAATACACTACAGCTGCAACATAAAATGATCAAATATCTCAGATCACATCATATAGTCAAAGGAGCAAATGCATCTACGGCACACTGTCATGTAGAGAGCGGGTTTTTTGGGGGGACGTTTCCGACCACAGCACTAAGCTGCAGCCGACACACCCCCTCCATGCAGTTCTATGGCAGAGCCAGAGATTGCCTAAAACAGGCCCCAATCAAGCGGAGACTGGCACTGTTCCGGAGATCGTGGGGGGCCCCAGCGGTCGGACCCACCACGATCCAACACTTATCCCCTATCTTTAGGATAGGTGATAAGTTGTTACATCCTGGAGTTAACAATTCCTTTTTTCTACAGTGCCTCTCTAACTGTGAGGCAACTCCAAGTTGTGGTTGAGGCACAGATGGGGGAGGTAGTTTTTAACAAAAGAATCATGTACTGTAGGGTGCAAGCCTTCATAGGGCTGCACAAAACTGTGAGGCTCTGGTAGCAAGCTCCAGCTGGGGTAAAAACTATGAAAAGACCTACTATAGGGGATTTGTACTTTGTTTCCTCTTTTTTACCTGTTCATAGCAATACAGTGGGGCAAAAAAGAATTTAGTCAGCCACTAACTGTGCAAGTTCTTCTACTTAAAAAGATGAGAGAGGCCTGTAATTTTAATCATAGTTATACCTCAACTATGAGAGACATAATGAAAAAAAAAGCCATAAAATCACATTTTCTGATTTTTAAAGACTTTATTTGCAAATTGTGGTGGAAAATAAGTATTTGGTCACCTACAAACAAGTAAGATTTCTGGCTCTCAAAGACCTGTAACAACTTCTTTAAGAGTCTCCTCTGTCCTCCATTCTTTACCTGTATTAATGACACCTGTTTGAACTTGTTATCAGTATAAAAGACACCTGTCCCCAACCTTAAACAGTCACACTGCAAACTCCACTATGGCCAAGACCAAAGAGCTGTCGAAGGACACCAGAAACAAAACTGGAGACATGCACCAGGCTGGGAAGACTGAATTTGCAATAGGCAAGCAGCTTGGTGTGAAGAAATCAACTGTGGGAGCAATTATTAGAAAATGGAAGACATACAAGACTACTGATAATCTCCCTCGATCTGAGGCTCCAAGCAAGATCTCAGCCTGTGGTGTCAAAATGATCACAAGAACGGTGAGCAAAAATCCCAGAACCACACGGGGGGGACCTAGTGAATGACCTGCAGAGATGTGGGACCAAAGTAACAAAGGCTACCATCAGTAACACACTACGCTGCCAGGGACCGAATCATGCAGTGCCATATGTGTCCTCCTGCTTAAGCCAGTACATGTCTGGGCCCATCTGAAGTTTGCTAGAGAGCATTTGGATGATCCAGAAGAGGATTGGGAGAATGTCATATGGTCAGATCAAAGCAAAGTAGAACTTTTTGGTAAAAACTCAACTCATCGTGTTTGGAGGACAAAGAATGCTGAGTTGCATCCAAAGAACACCATACCTACTGTGAAGCATGGGGGTGGAAATATCATGCTTTGGGGTTATTTTTCAGCAAAGGGACCAGGACAACTGACCTGTGTAAAAGGAAAGAATGAATGGGGCCATGTATCAATCCATCAGCAAGGGCATTGAAGATGAAATGTGGCTGGGTCTTTAAGCATGACAATGATCTTAAACACACCGCCCGGGCAACGAAGGAGTGGCTTTGTAAGAAGAATTTCAAGGTCCTGGAGTGGCCTAGTCAGTCTCCAAATCTCAACCTCATAGAAAACCTTTGGAGGGAGTTGAAAGTCAATGTTGCCCAGCAACAGCCCCAAAACATCACTGCTCTAGAGGAGATCTGCATGGAGGAATGGGCCAAAATACCAGCAACAGTGTGTGAAAACCTTGTGACTTACAGAAAACATTTGACCTCTGTCATTGCCAACAAAGGGGGGTATATAACAAAGTAGTGAGATGAACTTTTGTTATTGACCAAATACTTATTTTCCACCATAATTTGCAAATAAATTCTTTAAAAATCAGCCAATGTAGTTTTATGGATTTTTTTTTCTCATTATGTCTCTCATAGTTGAGGTATACCTATGATGAAAATTACAGGCCTCTCTCATCTTTTTAAGTGGGAGAACTTGCACAATTGGTGGCTGACTAGCCTGAGCCTGGTGCATGTCTCCAATTTTGTTTCTGGTGTCCTTCGACAGCTCTTTGGTCTTGGCCATAGTGGAGTTTGCAGTGTGACTGTTTGAGGTTGGGGACAGGTGTCTTTTATACTGATAACAAGTTCAAACAGGTGTCATTAATACAGGTAAAGAATGGAGGACAGAGGAGACTCTTAAAGAAGTTGTTACAGGTCTTTGAGAGCCAGAAATCTTACTTGTTTGTAGGTGACCAAATACTTATTTTCCACCACAATTTGCAAATAAAGTCTTTAAAAATCAGAAAATGTGATTTTATGGCTTTTTTTCTCATTATGTCTCTCATAGTTGAGGTATAACTATGATGAAAATTACAGGCCTCTCTCATCTTTTTAAGTGGGAGAACTTGCACAATTGGTGGATGACTAAATTCTTTTTTGCCCCACTGTATTTCATTTA
Source organism: Hyla sarda (assembly GCF_029499605.1). NCBI lineage: Eukaryota > Metazoa > Chordata > Amphibia > Anura > Hylidae > Hyla > Hyla sarda. Next base: position 181,312,667 of record NC_079189.1, on the reverse strand, counting down.
TTTTCCCCTCATATTGATAAATGATTATATATGTTGTGAAACTTCAGAGATTTTCATTTCTTTAAAATCTTGGTTAAAAGTGAAAAAGCACAGCCTTAAAAGATGCCACAAAAAGAGTGAACAATTTCATAAATCATTCGGATTGAAAAAAACGCAAAAGAAAAACGAAAATGGTGAACATGGTGAAGAAATGGGAAATTACAAAAAAAAAAACATTAATGCAGTGAAATGCATTTTTGAATACTTTTTTCACCTAAATTTACACAAAACTCCAACAGTATACGAAGCCTACTATATCAGCCCTCCTGACCTGTCTGTGTTAGTAAATAACTGTATTCCCCATAACTAAATACTGGTTACTAGAAATGTATACGTTGACAACTAAGTATTAACATTTAGGAGTTCCTCGCTATTGACTCTGACATTGTCCAGTCAGTAGTAACAATTCTAGATTTGACAAGAGGGTCTAAAACAGTCAATTTTCAATATATTCATACATTTTGAGGAATAATAACAGATTTATGGCATTATGTAGAGTTCTAAAACAAAGTACCCCAGAATTGTTATTTCATGGGGAATCCCAAAAATTATTGAAACAGATAGGCCAGGAAATGCCACAGGTACTATGTAATAGGAAAGAGGTACAACAGAGGTCAAACATCACAATTTTTTATAACACTGCTTGCTGGAGATACCCTATAGGTAGGGGTTCAACTTTGTTCTTCTGTACATATTTCTGAAGCCTTTTACAAGGTGTTTTATTTTAAAGCAGAACCACATCGATCAACATTGTTATGGTAAGTTTCCCCCATCATTCTGCAGAGAATGTAAAAAATCTACGCTAAATAAATTAAAAAGGAAAAACAAATATATTGCATTTCCATAAGTATTCCAACCATTAAAGGGGTACTTCGGTGGAAAACATTTTTTAAATCAACTGGTGCCAGAAAGTTAAACAGATTTGTAAATGACTTCTATAAAAAAAAATCTTTACCCTTCCAGTACTTTTTTGCAGCTGTATACTACAGAGGATATCCTATTCTTTTTGAATTTCTTTTTTGTCTTGTCCACAGTGCTCTCTGCTGACACCTGATGCCCGTATCTGGAACTGTCCAGAGCAGGAGGAAATCCCCATAGCAAACTTATGCTGCTCTGGACAGTTCCTGACACGGACAGGGTTGTCAGCAGAGAGCACTGTGGACAAGACAAAAAAGAAATTAAAAAAGAAAAGAATTTCCTCTGTAGCATACAGCTGCTAAAAAGTACTGGAAGGGTAAAGATTTTTTAATAGAAGTAATTTACAAATCTCGTCCAAACAAAGAAGTTAGAAAAAGCGGAGCACTCACCACATCAGGCTTCTTGTTGTGATTAGACTTTATTCATGTAGTCATCAGGGGATACAAGCAGGGGTGTGCGGACGGGGGTGCCTTCTCGGTGATGCCTTCTCGTTTGGCGACAAAGCGCTTCGGCGCCAAACGGTCCGTCACTGAGAGGGCACCCCCGCACCTCGTCTGCACACCCCTGCTTGCATCCCCTGATGACTACTTGAATAAAGTCTAATCGCAACAATAAGCCTGATGTGGTGCTCCGCTTTTTCTACCTTCTTTGTTTGGACGTGATTTATCTGCTTTCTGCGAGTGTGAAAGCACCATTATCGGCACCTCCAGTGGTTGCAAGGGGACAGTACTATAATCAGCCATACAGCGTGAATTCAGTGGTGCCGAGCACACCTTCTTTGCTTTATGGATAATTTACAAATCTGTTTAACTTTCTGGCACCAGTTGATCTAAAAATAATTTTTTTCCACTGGAGTACCCCTTTAACTCAGTACTTAGCTGAAGCACCTTTGGCTGCAATTACAGCCTCCAGTCTTCTTGGGTATGATGCCACAATTTGGGGTTCAAAGCAGGGCTCTGGCTGGGCCACTCAAGGACATTTACAAAATTGTCCCTGAGCCACTCCTGTGTTGTCTTCATGGAGCACTTAGGGTCATTGTCTTGTTGGAAGGCAACCTACGGCTCAATCTGAGGCTCAATCTAGAGCACTCTGGGTAAGGTTTTCGGTAAGAATATCTCTGTATTTTGCTCAATTCAGCTTTCCCACAACGTTGACCAGTGATGAGCAGTGTGTAGTTTCCTTCAGACATGACACTTAAAATTTTAGTTTTTCCTTTTTAATACATTTTGCTTTCACATTTTCATTATAAGAGTATTGAGCTTAGAACGATGGGGAAAATATGAACTTTTTTGATTTTAGCACAAGGCTGCAGCTCTGGATAGACTTTTCTTATTACTATGAGTTGTGGTGTTCCTCTAGTATTCCTCTTGAATTTGTAAACTAAAATGCCACCCTCACTCTTCTATGCATCTATTTTATTGACAGCTAGGCATTCATAGCTATTTGTCAAATGAGTGTGTCTCTTCAGTCTAGCACGGTTAGCACACATTGAACAATGTCAGAGTATTTAGGCCCCACATCTAGTATGAATTCATACATATTTAGGAAGAACAGGTTTCCCACTGCAGAAAATCTAGGTCGAGTTTCACTGCCATTAAAGGGGTATTCCGGGATTTTTTTTATTTGACTGTGCTACAGGGGCTGTAAAGACAATGTAGTTCATAATATAGTGTCTGTACATGTGTTTGATAGTGGTCTTGCAATCTTGCAATTTTTATGTAATCTTTGCCCTGATATTCATTTTTAGAAGCATACAAAATGAGTGTTGCCTCAGCTTTTCCCAGGTTGCAGTGCGGCCCTAGACATTACATCACTAGTTAGGTTTTGAAAGGGAGTATGTCAGTGCCTTAATGGGTGGAGCAACTGCTGGGAAAAAGATAATTTTCCACATGGCTGTAGGGAATTGTAATTTCAAGCACAGAACAGCATAGAAGGAAGCCTTGCTGTCCTGCAATGCGTGGGGTGGTTCATGTGTGGAAGGCAGATAAGTTACCTCCCACCTAAAAACAAGAGATCTGGGGGATTGTAGTTGGAAGAAGGGAACTCCAACAGGAAATAGCAAACTCACACAAACAAGCCTGCAGCATTATGGTAGACTCACAACACAGCCACTTAGCCTCAAGACAAGCACGGCTCCTTCCTAAGCATTTCCATTACTCACTGGCCGGTATGTACTTAAGTTACCTTATGTTGAATAACCCCTTGGTAACAATGAAGAATGATAACAAAACTCACAGTGGATTTCCAGCAGTAGTTAACCTGTTATAAGTGTGTGAACAGTGTACAGTTCTAAGAAAATATGCTCTGGAGTAATTTCATGAGGAATGATTTATATCAGCAGAGCTGACAGATTCTCTTTTAGCAGTAAGCATTTAGTGGTTCCACTCTGAGAATACGTGTGGTCTGCCACTTAGGGTTTGACCCACTGTTCCTGGAAGTTTCTCTGTTGACAAAAACAGCATCTCTGAGCCGGCAGCGGCGGCGTCCGGAACGCAGTAGCTTGGCGCCTCCGCATTCGTGACGTCACGCCATGCCCAGTAAGTAGCCATCACGCCTCCTCCCATAAAAATGAATGGAGAGGGCATGGCGGCATTGTTCGCCAGTCATCGGGCAAGGAGCGGAGTTCGCTCCGTGCATCACATGACAGGGGTGCCGCAGCAGAGATCACAGGGGTCCCGGATAGGGGATGTTTTCAGCGGAGTATCCCTTTAAGCTCTTCTGTTAACCCATTTAATTGTCTATGGCTATATGCTTCATTTTCCTGTTGGCATTGTGTGTGTCTTAAATGTATCTGTATGCAAATGAGAAGGGTTTCCACAACCTTTTAGCTAAAAAGTGCATATTGTTGTTCTATTACCAGCTGCCAGGGAGCGCATTAATCAATAAGACTGTCCATATTAGAGGCAGGAAATGCAAGCGAAACATTTTTATGGCAGGAGTGTCAATATGTATTTCAGATTTGTGTCTCTAAATATACTCTAATATCCTATAGCAATGCTGTGATGTGAAGGTACATCTGTGATATTATATCTGTGATCTAACTTTCAGCTATGGTTGCTGACATGTACAATGATGCAGATGGCTATCATGCATACTGATGAATGAAGAGAGGATCCGCTTGGCTTGGTGGTCATAGCAACTGCCAGATAAATGAATTCTGTAGTCTTGATTTACAAGCTGGTTAGCATAGATCTATGAATAATACTGGTTCTTATTGGTTATGGAGTAATAACATATATCAAATTTTTTTTTATTTTGATTAGTTGGTTAGCATTTACAAAGAAAGAAGAGAAAATTAGGTGTAGGCACAAAATGATTGCATAGTCTAGATTTATTTTTAGGTATAAAAGCCAGATAATACAACATATTCTTTTTTTCTAATCTGTTTCTATTCTCTGATTGTAATGTTATTTATTTTTTTTTTATTTTTTTTTACATTATTATGGGGGCAACAATCTTGCCCGAGCTGTTTTAACATTTAAAAATATGTTTTAGAGCAAGCGGCATGAACATAGGAAACAGACAGGAGCTAGCCCCTTGACGTGAATAGGAAAGGGGTCTAGGCGTTCCCTGTGACCTTAGCAGGGGTCATTTCACAGGGAGGTGAAGGCTTAGCAGTGAACATCACCTATTGTGTTATCTACCTACTGGTATCAACTTTCACTGTACTCCTGCTTATGGCGACTGGGGGAACATTGCTGGAAAGTGATCTGAACAGAAAAGGAAGGGTCTGGTCATTATTAGGCCTAGTAGGCGGAATGAAAACTGCAAGATTTCATGATTATTTTATAATAAAATAAAAATATGTCTTTCACAGCCATTGTCAAGTCTTTTGTTCCCTGCTGTGGACTGCATCTGGGACTGGAAGATTTGCCAGGAGGGGAGCAGGGGAGGTAAGCAGAAGTGGGGGAGCAGAAAAGTAAGAATGTCTTCTTTTATTTATATTTTATTTTCTTATTTAATTTACATTTTTACATTAATAGGTTGGTATATACAATAGTAATATTTTTTGCCTGGAAAACCCTGGTGTATAATTAAATAAAACATAAATACTTATAGGGGGAGATTTATCAAAACCTGTGCAGAGGAAGAGTGGTGCAGTTGCCCATAGCAACCAATCAGATTGCTTCTTTCATTTTCCACAGGCCTCTAAAGAGGCCTGTGGAAAATGAAAGAAGCAATCTGATTGGTTGCTATGGGCAACTACACCACTCTTCCTCTGCACAGGTTTTGATAAATCTCCCCAATAGTTTCTAGAATACCTCAGAACATGCATAATAACTCTGATGATTATGATCTCTCTTGCAGACTAATGTTAGAATGTGCTGACTTAACAATGCATAAACTTCTTTAGGAAACAAAGGAATTTTTTTGTTTTTTAAAGAACAGATACTTGAAATAAATAAAAATCTTGGATAAAAATCCATATTGCAATGTTTAGATATGCACCTCACTAGTACTAAGTTTGTGCTTGACTGTAAAGTCAATACAAGTGAGGTGCGTATCTAAACAGTGCTATAAGGATTTTTATTCAAGATTTTTATTTATTTCAAGTATCTGTTCTTTCAAAAACAAAGAAATTCCTTTGTTTCCTAAAGAATATTATGCATTGTTAAGCGCTCATTCACATATGTCTGGTGTCAGTCATCTTTTCCCTCTGCTTTCTAAGAAACACCGGAGGAAAACTGATGCAAGAACTGATCTCATTCATATGAATGGGACAGTTCACAATCATCCGGCGTCTCAGTTTGGATGCTGGATGGTTGGACAAGCCAGTATGTCACCAGCTGGGAAACCTCTTGCTATGTTCCCCCGTCAAGCATTCAGAAATAATGGATGCCGGATGCTAAACCACTCATGACAAAAGATGCATGTTGTCATCAGTTGTTGAGTTGAGTTTTAGGCTGGGTTAACGCTGGACATATGCAAACCCAGCCTAAGGGGGCTCTTATATGTTCAGGTTTTGCTCAGGTTTTCTTCATGTTTTGTGATCCAATTTTAAAGCTAAAGCCAGGTGTGGATCAAAATAAAGTAGATAGTGTAAAGGGTGTATACTAATTCTTCTCTAGAATCCATTTCTGGGTCAGAACTGCATCAGAAAACCTGATCAAAAACCTGGATATGTACAAGCAGCCTAAAAGTGTTCAAGGAAGTCAAGATCTAGTGACTATACCAACCAATTCATCAAAGTAAAAATATACCAGTTGCATTGCCAAATAATATTTTTACAGTTTACAGTTTATGTGAAAGTGCTATATTTTACCATGACATTTAAAAATGTCTTCCCCATGGACATCCCATACATACATGCATACTTGGCTGTTTTGTCAATGAAGAGAGGTGAGTATGTCTCTGCCAGAAACCTCTGGTGGCACTTATGAAAACGCTTGACCCTTCTTGGCTCTTCATATTTGGCTCTAGCACATGGTATAGTTGCCCATATAGACAACAAGGCTCGGCCTCTACAGCCATACGTACAAAACAATACATAAATAAGAGATTTCTATTATATTTAGTAAATGTTTAAGGAATTCTAGTAATGAAGACATTTCTTAGAGATTCCAGACATTTGCACTCTTTTTTCATAGATGGCCAAACTAGGAGGACCATCAATCACAACTTAGGCCCTGATATAAGCTTGTAGAAGACTTAAAGAGTACCTCTCATGATCTTGTTACATTTTATCCTCCAAGTTCACTGCCCCCATCATGATAAACCACCCCCTGCCTTTATTTTTTATTGTTTGTTAGTTTTCTACCTTGATATTTCTCTGTATTTTCTACTCAGTCTCAGTCAGATTCACAGACTGGGAAGGGACGTTACCCAGCAGACGTGACATCATCTGAAGCCATACAGGGGAGAATGAGATGAGCTATGATTGTCATCAGCACTCCAGACTGCATTTCCTGTTTTTGGACTTCTGCCAGGCCAGCAGGAGTCCAAAATCTGTGCAAGAGATGGGTAAATGTGTTCTGGACAAGTAGGGAGACACTTAGTGGCAACTTTTTAAACACAAATAAAACACAGAAAACTTCATTTCTTTTTAAACAAAGTACATTACAAAGATTTTTTATTTACCATATGGAGTGCAATAGAAAAATTTTGTTTTAATGAGAGTTCCCATTTAAGTTTACACTTAGCCATATAAAAATGTCTTAGCAGTAAATCGTCTGACTGGTCACGCAGCATACAGTCTAGGTATTTTTCATGCATTATCGTACACATTATCAGGAACATTAGATACACCAAACAAATGTCTCAGGAAAATGGTCCATCTTGTTTAAAGATTAAATCCATTACTATTATGTTTCACATTGAATCATCACTAGAGAAATAGAAAAAATAGAGGTTGTAGCAGTACGGAACTTTTATTTACCACACCTTACTGTGATATGGTCATGAATAAGTGGATTTCTTGATATGTCATTATCATGAAAAGATTCTTATTAGTATTCATTAGGGAGTCCATTAGGGTATATTACCACCTTGTTTTATTATGATTTATCAAAATCACGTGAAATATACCTCTGATTGTTTTCAGTATATTTGTTTAACCCCATAATGACATGGATTTGAAATAAGTGGCAGGTAGCAGATAGCAATGTGGAATACTAAAATGCAAATCGGTTTGGATTCATTATTTTGCTGCATTGTTAGCTAAGATGCAGGCCAGACTCTTGTTGAGATCTGGAAATCTTAAGATAACTAGACATGTACCTTGTGAATTTCTTGCAGTATGCATAAGGAGAGGGAGACTGCAGTGGGACCTCCCACTGGATTTGCAAGGTTTTTTTTTTTATGTTTGCAGTTTGGAGGTAGTCAAAAGAGCTTTACTTCTCTATTACAGAAATGTTCTTTAAAATGGTCCTCCTATTTTAGAAAATAATAACATATCTCAATGAACCTACCGATCAATAAGGTGAGGAGGCTGCATCTCCAACTACAGCACAATGACCAAGATTTTTTCCAAAATTGTGCCACAAGGCACTATGACATTTGAGAGGACTATGTTGTAACACCAGACATAGCATCTAGTTTTAAATGGCTATGAATGGGATAAAAACCACAAGAGGCCACGAACCCCTTTGTTTTCCAGACCTATATAAAGGATATCCTGTATTTATTTCTAGATACTTGTCAACATCTTCAGAACTGTAAAGCGGAAGATGTAATACAATCAATGATTTATTGTGGAATTCTGCATCACATTATCTGAGGACAAAACAGAAAATTCTTATGCATGCTGTGTGATGTGCTACTTCAACCCTACATCCCATTGGATGATCTGCCTGTAATGTTGTCCTCCTATGTACTGCTCACAGCAGGTGGAATCAGGCTTTTTCCCAACGTCTTCCTACAGAAGCCATATGTGTAAGGTTTTGTTCTGCATGACATGGTTAGGAATGGAAATCCTTATATACTCATTCCTTGCATGAGTAATAACTGTGTTATCATGTACTGACAAATACAGTATGATAAGAACATATGTTTGCTGGCATGTTCTTTCTTTTAAATATCTGGGCACTTTTTCCATGGCATTATCCCAATATTATTGCAGGAAACAGAAGTCAGGATTGCAATATTACTGAGCATGGCATTTCCAGAAGCTTACAGGAACATGAAAGCATTTAACAGGTGCGTCGTGGGTGCAGTTGCAGCAGCCTGTATTTAAACAGTGGAACTCCTTTACAAACTCTGTGGGCCTTCCACCCAGATCTTTTCTCCAAAACATATAAATGATTTTTACATAACAGATATGTCAATAATTGTTCTTATGAAAAAGAGTGCACTGACCTATTACAGCATATTTACATAATAAATATACTACAATAAAGAAATATATACTACAGTGAATCATCTGTATACCCACATCTTGGTACATGAAGGTGTTAAATAGGCACTGTCAGATACAAAAACTTTTTATATGTTGTACATCTTGGCAAAACATTAATCTTTCTAATATACTTCATAAGAAAATGTTATTTCCTTTTTATAGAAACCATGGCTTATAAAATCATGGCTTTATCCAAGCTGAAGCACAGGCATGGACAAAGTCTAGTAAGTGAGGATGGGCTAGCACTCCTCTGTGCTCTCTCCTGTCCTGTCTGATAGGACTCCCCTGTGCTCTCTCTCCTGTCTGATGGCACTCCTCTGTTCTCTCTCTCCTGTCTGATAGTACTCCTCTGTGCCCTCTCCTGTATTATAGGACTCCTCTGTGCTCTCTCCTGTCAGATACCTCTCCTCTGTGCTCTCTCTTGTCTGATAGGACTCCTCTGTGCTCTCTCCTGTCTGTTAAGACTCCTCTGTGCTCTCTCCTGTTTGATAGGACTCCTCTGTGCTCTCTCCTGTCTGATGGGACTCCTCTGTGCTCTCTCCTGTCAGATAGCACTCCTCTGTGCTCTCTCCTGTCTGATAGTACTCCTCTGTGGTCTCTCCTGTCTGATAGTACTCCTCTGTGCTCTCTCCTGTCAGATAGCACTCCTCTGTGCTCTCTCCTGTCAGATAGCACTCCTCTGTGCTCTCTCCTGTCAGATAGCACTCCTCTGTGCTCTCACCTGTTTGTTAGGACTCCTCTGTGCTCTCTCCTGTTTGATAGGACTCCTCTGTGCTCTCTCCTGTCTGACAGTAAGCGATGCCCCGCTGCCGCCACGCCTACCCCCTGTATGTCAGCGCTGGGACCGCTGTGTAATTGACACACAGGTCCCAGCGCATGCGCCCTTCAGCTCACCTTTTTTGGCTGGTTATTATACTCGTGCACATTATCTTCTTTCTTCTCTCTGGTGGAGACACACGTGAAAGCAGGACAGTTCCCGATACTAGGGGCAGAGAGGAAACGCGCTCTCTCCACCTAGCACTGCACAGGCGCACTGAGGAGGAAGACGGCGGCAGGAGTGAGCACTCACTGGGGGAGCGCACGTTAGATGAGCTGAAGGGCGCATGCGCTGGGACCTGTGTGTCAATCACACAGCGGTCCCAGCGCTGACATACAAAGGATGGGCATGGGGGCGGCGGGGCATCGTGTACCTCGCCCCATGCCTATCCGACCGTCAGTGGATAGCATTTTTTGGAATCATGAACGCCTACAAATATGAGGTAAAAACATTGCTATACACACCACCTGCACACAGTACAAAGGCTGTGTGCAGGTTATTGCACCCAGATTTCATGACAGTTGCGCTTTAATGTGTCCCTGTAAGATCAAAACATGTCAAAAGATTTGATCGATCAGTGTTCTCAGTGCTAAGACCTCCACCAATCATTAGAATGAACCTGGTTTAGTGGTTTTAGTGATCTGTAGGGGTCTTAGCACTGAAACCCTGACCGTTTGAACTGTCAGATTATGCTGCTATAGTAGAGCATAAAAAGACAAAATGCCGGGATGTTGTGTAGGTTCGAAGAATTACACCTGAAAGAGGCAGTATGAGGCGAGAAAAGAGTCACCGCTGTCAATGGCCACACTCACCCACCAATTTCTCTCCATGCAATCATAGGGATAAATCTGTCAGTCATCCGCAGGAGAGTGGGAACAGTGGCAACTGTGTCTGTTTTTGGGCCACACAATGCCTGTTTTTGGTTGTAGGTTCTCTTCTCTGAACCTCAGTACATCCCGGAACAATCGCTGAAAACAGCATGTCTGTCCCTATGGTATGTTGACCTCAGAAAGGACAATATAAGTTAAATGACAGCAAATCTTTAAGCAGTTACATTATGCAGCAGTCCTAGGTGAGCTAGCAGAGATGCTCATCAGGTGCCTAATTAATGAGGCCAGCAGAACTGTGGGAAGTCTGCATATAAGGAAAGGAAACATAATAGGCTGGGCTCTCCCCAGAAGACAGCAAGGTGTCTATAAAGAGGGAACCAGGGGTCCTTGTGAGGAGCTGTGAGTGATCCAACGGTGAAGTGCACAGAAAAGGGGTCTTAGTACACACAGCAAGAGGCTGCAAACGCTGTGTGTGAACAGTGAGTAAAAGGTTGCAGGAAACTTGTGTTTTAAGCTTGTGGAGACTAACTTACCAGTTGATAGTCAGGGCATGCTGGGTTGTGTAGTCAGTGACTGGATGGACTAGGATTTTGTTTGTACCTGTTTTATGTTTTAATTTATCCTGCAACCTGTCTAATAAAGCTGGTGATCACTGGCATATAGAACTGAATAAAGTAGAAACGTGTCCTGTGGCTGTGTCAAGGAAGATCCCAGAGCTAACCCCAAGGTGAAATCCTTACAGTGCATATAGCTTTAAAAGATGTTATTATTTATGACAATTTTAAAGAGGTTATCCACCATAAGGTGAATTTGGCACGTACCCCACAGACAGTAATGCACATGCTTAGGAAAGATCTGTGTTTGTCTTTGGGCTAAATGGCTATGTTGTGAGATTACCATAACACTATGGCTATCTTTTTGTGAATTGGATATTTCCTGTTGAAGTTCGTTCTCTCAAACTACACATCCCATAGTTCCTTGTTTTTAAGTGTGAAGTCACTTTCCTCCCTCCCACATATCAGCCACCCCACCAGTGAAGCACAAATGAGCAGCATTCCATTAAAAAAAACAGGGTGACTACAGCTGTTGCAAAATAATCTTTCTCCCACCCAGTGGTCCTCCACCCATTGAAGCAGGAAAGGCTACCTTTGCACACCTGACTAGTGATGTCACATCTCAGCCGCACTGCAACCTGGGAAAACCCGAGACTTGAGTAATTTTGTATGCTGTTAAAAATGAATATTGGGGCGAAAATCACAGAACAATTGGGAGACTACAGTAACACACAGGTACAGACATTATATTATGAACTACACTAACTTTACAGTCCCTTTAGCATAGACAAATAAAAAAAATCCCTTTAACATTATAGTGTACTTGGGGGACTGCAGAGGTTGCAATAACCCTTAGCCATCTGTCACAGACAAAGAAATGCTGTTTTTTTTAAACAAAGGAGCTGTGCCATCTCTCAGCTGGTAAAAAAAAAAGATGTCTGGTGGCTAAGGGGTAAAAGGGTTACTCTGCCCCTAAACATCTTATCCCCTATCCAAAGGATAGCGGATAAGATGTCTAATTGCGGGGGGTCAGGCCACTGGGAAACCCCCCTGGGATCTTCGGGCCGGCGCTGTGGTGTTCTGAACACAAAAGCTTGGAGCTTCCATGTTCATGATATTATGCCACGTACCCTCCATTCATGTCTATGGAAGGGGGCGTGACGGCTAGTACATAGCAGTCATGCCTCCTCCTATAGACATGAATGGAGGGTGTGTGACAGCTGTGGTCACAAAGAGAGTTAGCTCAGTGCACCGGATGACTGGGGTGCCGCACCGAATATCGCGGGGGTCCCAGTGGCGATCTTCCGGGATCAGACATCCTATCCTCTAGCCTTTGGATAGGGTATAAGATGTTTAGATGCGGAGTACCTCTTTTAAGTCTTTGCATTGTGAGTTAAAACAAGGCCAGAACATGATATGTTGGTGCCCCAGGCAGATTAGACAAATCCCCCCCCCCCCCCTGTACCCCTTAAATTAAATCCTACCCACTTCAAAACTGACCCACGGTCAAAGCAAACATACACATCATTTCAGTCATGGACAGGTATACTCTACCATTATACAAACAGCAATATGACCAATAATACCGACAAACAGCAATCATATAGTGGCCAGATACAAGCTTCACACAGGCGCCAAGACCTGTGGAAGGATATCTGTTTAAAATTTGCAGGAAATTCTGAGTCCAGGACTTGCCAGAAATCCCATGCAAGTCTGTGGCAAATCCTTCTCCAGATCGCGATTTAAGATGGAAAAGTCTGTAGACTGGAAAGGTGTATTTGGTGATAGATATGGTATTCAGTGGTGAGACCCCTTCACCCTTTACTGTGGATAGGGTGAAAGTCTGTCATCAATATTACCCGCACTAAACTGTCATACAGGCTTGTAGTGCGGGTGATACTGATCAAAATGATACTTACGATGTCCTGATTGGCCCAGCTGTGCACCATTATCGCTGTTTTTCTTTTCATGTAAATGAGGTCCCTCGGGCACGGGAGGAGTTAAATCCGAGCTCTGGGCACCCCACATGACCTTCTGCCAGGCGGGCGCTACGCCCAGCTCATCAATATGCATGCCCCCCCCCCTTCCTGCTCTCTTGGCAGGTTTTCGCCATGGTGCATGTGCTGCTTCTAGAGTACACCCGGAAGTGGCGTCACTTCTAGCCTCATTCCCGCGGGCAGCAGTGAAGTGTGAGGATGCACGAAGGCATGAGGGTGAATGAGACTGAAACTGACACCACTTCCAGGTGTAGTCTGGAAGCGGTACATGCACCATGGCAAAAACCTGCCGCGATAGCAGGGAGGGAGGCTATGTATATTGATGAGCCGGGCGGAGCGCCCACTTGGCAGAAGATCACGTGGGGTGCCCAGAGCTCCGGTCCTGACTCTACCTGTGCCCAAGGGACCTCATTTACATTAAAAGAAAAACAGTGATAATGGCTGGGCCATTCAGGGTATTGTAAGTATCATTTTGATCAGTATCACCCACACTACAAGCCTGTATGACAGGTTAGTGCGGGTGATACTGATGACAGATTTCCTTTAGGAGGGTCACCATGAGTCATTTTTAGTCCCTCGAGAAAATATTGTCTCTTGGTGTCTTATGTCTGGATTCTGAGCACTTTATGATCTCAGCGTCAAACGACTTTTGGAATCATCCTACAAATTCAGTATGACTGAAATCAAGACCACATGATAGGGCGCCTGATATAATCCATGTTCCTAATTCAGCATAAGAAGTCTACACGCAGAGTAATTATAGTCACCAGCAGATAGAACAATGCGTGCCCTAGGGGTTCAAAGTTTAACACTGTATCTAGTGCAAAGTGCGATACCTCACCCTGAATTACCTGATTCACATGAACATAATGGCACTGTATGCTTATCAGACATAATAAAGATGTAATATTGTCTCCACGCTCCGGCACTTCTTAAATGCGACAAGATGGTAGTTCTCACATTTAAGAAGAGATGCTTGTGTGTGTACATCAATGATGTGACCTTTACAACAATCATTTCCCTCTAAGCAAATTCTCTGACATTTGTAGAGAACACAAATAAATAAGAATTTTACAACGTACCAACTTTGAGGATTTAGGAGTGGAAAAACATGATAAAATTATTGATCATGTGACTCAGTAATTATGATCATTATGAGTTTAAATGTAACAAATGAGCTATTTAAACTAATTAAGAGATACAATATGTCTATGGAAGCACTGGGAGAATAGCAGAAATGTGATTATATCACCAGTGAAGGCAGACAGGATTGAATCATTTTTCCATTTCAACCAAAGACGCTATTATCTTGACTCTGCCAGGATATATTGCAGTTATACGACTGACTGGCTTTTCTTCTAAATGATTTAATATGCTGGGCACTGCCCAAGTGATGCCATGGTCATTGTCCTATACCCTGATATGAAAACTATTTACACTTTTTTCTTCTGCAACAATCCTTTTACATCTACAATTAAAACGGTCTTTAAAGGGGTTGGTTGTTCAGCGGAATTGGGTTAAAAAAATGAAATAAGCATTATTATGTTACCTATTTTCCACTGCTGCCATTCTGATGCTCATTAGGTCCTTCTGATCTCCCCATCCTGTCCCTATCTTAACACATAAAAAATGCCTACTTAGGGTAGAGTGGGCATTCCCTTTTGTTCTGTCAATATGGGACCAGGAAGTGGGGATCAACACTGGAATCCCTGTGGTGTTGGATTGTGTGTTATGTGTTCTTTAGTTTTGTTTTTAAAGCGCACCTCTAAAGTTTAATTCATGGTTGTGCTGTGAGATTTGACTTGTCCATTAGTTAGCCAGGTGAACGATGCGGCCATGCACCTCCCCACCTGGCCAGCTGCCTAATCCAACTGATTACAGGAGACAGACTCCATTATAGTCTATGGCGCCTGACTCTTGTTATGAGTCACATCAAGCTACCTGCCCGGAAGTGAAGTGCGCGGCTGAACGCTTTATTAAAGCAAGTTAAGGGTAGCACATCCAAGTTTTAGCAAAACACTGTAGAGGTTGCATGCATGCATAGGATTTACAGTTGTTCAATTCAGCACAATATTCCACAGATAGATGCAGCACACCAAATTTATTCCATAGTGTACACAAAAGGGATACGTTTCAGTAGCCTCACATTTAAAAAAAAAAGGTAGCATGAGGCTACAGAAACATTGTATCCCTTTTGTGTACACTATGGAATAAACCACCGTTGCACTTAAAGGAGTAGTGCAGCGAAAAATAACTTATCCCCAATCAAAAGGATAGGGGATAAGTTATAGACTGCAGCGGGTCAGACCGCTGGGACCCCCGATGATCTCCTGAACAGGGCCCTGGCAGTCTGCCGGAAGCAGCCTTTCCGACCCCCCACAGGTAGCTGTGGTCGATGCACCACCTTCATGTATCTCTATGGGAGTCCCGCAGCTGGGGACGCCCGTGATCATGCACGCGGCACCCCGTTTATAATCAGTCCCTGGAGCGTGTTCGCTCCAGGTCTGATTACGGGCGACTACAGGGCGGGCGGCGTGTGACGTCACGCCTGCGCCGGCGTGTGACGTCACGCTCCGCCCCGCAATGCAAGCCTACGGGAGGGGGCGTGATAGCTATCACGCCCCCTCCCGTTGGCTTGCATTGAGGGGCCGACATGTCAAAAGTTTTTACAGATGACGTCTGAACTAACATTTATTGCAGAAATTTTAAAAACAAATAAGGCCACTAATACAGTTGTCTTAACACTGCTTTCTTATATTAATTTTCCAGCTTTGTGCCCAACTTAGCAGGATTAAAAGAAAAACTATTTGTGGCTGGTGTATTTTTATGAAAGCAGTCTCATACTAAGGAATACATGTTTTGTATCTATTTCAATGATTAGTACTTTCCCATTCTCCTTGTGATTTTTAGCAGTAGATTTTGACATGGATTTACATTTAAAAAATAACTTTGTATCATCATAGTCAGTATGCTGACTTCATCAGAAATGTCTGCACCAACATGGTTTGCTCATAAAGGATACTGAGGAAAACATAAGCAAACCAAAGAGAGAAAAAGCTCAGCAAGTGGGAGGAAATGCTCAGTGTGTGTCTTACACCTACTTAATGTGTCATCTTGTAGTTGTGCACCCATGAGCATGTTAATTAGCACTCTCCATAACAAGTCTATTGTTATCTCACCGCACAACTCCAGAAATAGCTGCCAACATTCTCCTGGCCATGCTCCGGCTCCACTCTCTCCTTCATCAGCCACATGTACAAAAGAGATTTCAGGAAGCTGAACTTAACAAATGTTGTGTTCACTAACTGTTAATGCAAAGTTTTTAATTGTTTTTTGTTTTTTTTGGAAAAATGCCAATTCTGCTGCATGGTGTTTTTTTCGGCCAAAAAACACTGCAGCCAGATGTTAGCTGTAAATCAATGAGCAATCGCAAAATTCTTATTCCACTTGGCGTTTTTCACTTTGGCATTTTTTAAAATCCTTTTGGTGTTTTTTCCACTCTTTTTTGGCGTTTTTCAGCTCCTTGGTGGTTTTCCAAAATCGCAGCATGTTGAGCCACTGGCGAGTTTTGTCAAAATCGTGGCGTTTTTCTCCCATAGAAGTCTATGGGAGTGAAAAAACGCCAAGAAAAACGATATGTGGGTCTTAACTCTGGTGTTTTTCAGGCAGTTTTTATTCTTTTTTTGGACTTTAGCGATCCAAAAAAGTGATGGAGATATCTTTTTTAATAAAAGTGGGTAGGGTACCATTAAAAATAAATAAATCATAAAGATACAGTAGCGAAGGAAAAAATTATATCTAACGAAATGTTTCTTTTTTATAACAAAATTTTTAGTAATTTTTAAAACAGGGATCAATTTTTGTGAGCGGGCAGGGACCTAAAAATGTAGCAGACAATAATAAAAATGTAGTGTGTGTGTAAGTTTTTCACTTTTTTTTCTTTCATTTTTGCATTTTTTTAGGTAGTACTACTACTTCCAGCATGGAACACACTGTTCCGTGATGGGAGTAGTAGTACCTGTACTAATTGACAGATCGCCCCAGGTCTGTTGCGATCCTCCTGTATAATGTATAGATGCGGCCGGCCACTCTTCTATGGTCCCCTGCACTGACGTATATATACACATATTCATATTTCCCACAGAGAGCGGTGATTGGTCAGATGGTTCTAGCCAATCACAACTCTCTGTGAGAAATATGAATATGTGTATATATACGGCAGTGCAGGGGACCATAGAAGAGCGGCCGGCCGCATCTATACATTATACAGGAGGATCACAGCGGGTGTCAGCAGTGACATCCGCTGTGATCTTTCCTTAACTGCAGGTACTACTACTCCCAACATGGAGCACACTCTGCTCAATGCTGGGAGCTGTAGTACCTGCATTAATAGAGAGATCGCAACAGGTGTCAGAAATGAAACTCGTTGCGATCTGTCTATTAATGCAGGTACTACAGCTCCCAGCATTGAGCAGAGAGATCGCAACAGGTGTCAGAAATTAAACTCATTGCGATCTGTCTATTAATGCAGGTACTACAGCTCCCAGCATGGAGCAGAGTGTGCTCCATGTTGGGAGTAGTAGTACCTGCAGGTAAGAACAGATCACAGCAGGTCTCATTACTGACACCCGATGCGATCGTCCTATGTATCACAAAGATGGAGCGGCTTTCTCCTGTGCTCGCATCTCAGCACTATACTCCTGCCAGTGATATGAATAGAACATCACTCATTCATATTTCCCTATGAGAGCTGTGATTAGCTGCAACCATCCGACCAATCCCCCCTCTGGGGAGAAAATATGAATTAGTGATGTTCTATTCACATCACTGGCCGGAGTACAGTGCAAAGATGGGAGTACTGTAGAGAGCCGCTCCGCATCTCTGCTATACTATGGATGATTGCATCGGGTGTCAGAACACCCGGGGAGATATGTCTATTAGTACAAATACTACTACTCCCATCATGAAAAAATCTGTTCCATGATGGGAGTAGTAGTACTACCTAAAAAAAAAAAGTAAAAATTGAGAAAAAAAGTGAAACACACACACTATTAAAAATTTATACAAATTTTGTTATAAAATATATAAATTTCGTTAAAGAAAAATGTTTCCATCACTACTGCATCCTTTTTTTATTTTTTTTTTGTTACCCAACAAATTTTGGGTACCAAAAAAAACTGCCAAGGTGCAATTTCCACACAAATGAAAAAACGCAAGACGCAGGAAATTGTACTGCCGTCTTTTCAGGCGTTTTTCAAACAAAAAATGCAGGACAAAAAAACAAGTAGAAACTTAGCCTAAATGTGACACTGTCACGCATGCTGGGTCAGATCGCTTCACTCCAATTTGGAGTTTATTGTAACTTACATGCTAGAACTAACAAAACTAACCAACTCAAAAATATACAATTGCCAATATAATCATCTAAAATGCTTGTGATTAGTCTTTATTTACTGTCTGCTCAAAATGTCACTTTTGTATGACCTATTCACAGAAATATTTTCCAGAAACTTCTTTTGCAGCTTGGGTTAAATAAAGCACATTCTCCACAGTTGGGATGAGCTTTCGCTGTGTACTGTTCTTTTTCTAGCAAACATGGGTTTAATGGAAGAAGAACACTACACAGCAAAAGATCATCCTAACTGTAAAGGATGGTAAAGGTCTAGGTTTCTAGGAACCTTGTGATCATTAAAGGGGTACTCCGCCCCTAGACATCTTAACCAATATCCAAAGGATAGGGGATAAGATGTATGATCGGGAACCCCTGCGATCTCCCTGCTGCACCCAGTGTTCGTTTAGAGTGTCGGGTGCAGCGCCGGAGGCTCGTGACATCACAACCGTGCCCCACTTGTGACATCACGTCCACGCCCCCTCAATGCAAGTCTATGGGAGGGGGCGTGACAGCCATCACGCCCCCTCCCATAGATTTGCATAGAGGGGGCATGGCTGCGACGTCACGAGTGGGGTGTGACCGAGATGTCACGAGCCTCCAGCGGTGCACCAGACACTCTAAACGAACTGTCCAGAGCAGCATAGGTTTGCAATGGGGATTTTCTCCTGCTCTGGACAGTTCATGATACGGACATTAGGTGTCAGCAGAGAGCACTGTGGACAGACAGTAAAGAAATTCAAAAAGAAAATAATTTCCTTTGTAGTATACAGCTGCTAAAAAGTACCGGAAGGGTAAAGATTTTTTAATAGAAATCATTTACAAAATGTGTTTAACTTTCTGACACCAGTTGATTTAAAAAATAAAAAAGGTTTTCCACCGGAATACCCCTTTAAGCTTAACAGATGTTGGGTGACACAATGAGACAGTGACCCCAAAGCACACAAAGAAATCAACAACAAAAAATTAAAAAATAAGATTTGGGTTTTAGAATAACCAAATCAAGAGTTCTGACATCTGACCATAAGCCTACCAAAATGCTGTGGTATGACCTGTAGAGGGCTGAGCATGCATGATATCCCAGAAATATTGATGAACTGAAACAAATGTGCAGGAAGAAATGGTCCAAAATTTCTCCTCAATCCTGTGCAAATCTTATTTGCAGCTACAGGATGTTTACGCCCCCTGCATTATGGATGTCTACTCAATAGGGGAGATTTATCAAAACCTGTATAGAGAAAGAGTGGTGCAGTTGCCCCTAACAACCAATGAGATTGCTTCTTTCATTTTCTTTTTAAAAAGGTCTCTGAAACTTTCTATGAAAGAAGCAATCTGATTGGTTGATTGGTTGCTATGTGCAACTGCTCCACTCTTTCTCCACAGGAGGATACATTTCCCCCAGTGTGCTCAATAAAAGACATAGATTTAGAGTTAGATTGTGTTTTTTCTAGAATGGTGATAACAATCACAAACAGGAGCAGGGACTCCTGTTTATCCCTGGATTCTATGCCCTGTAGCTTGCACCTGATTCATTCAGTACTGAATGCATCACTGCTCACTTGACATTCGCCAGGCCGCTATGTAGTGCCGCTATACTTTTTGCCAATATCATAGTGTATTTCATGCAGCATCACACAAAATATATACAGTAAAGTGTATCTTCAATGCATCAAACAACAAAAAGAAAGTATAAAGTAAAACATTTAGACTATTTAAGTAATTAAAGGGGTACTCCACTGGACCAGTATCCAGGAAAATTTTGTTCCATACGCTGGGTGCGGGCTGCGGGGGTTGTGACGTCAAGGCCACACCCCTTGTGACGTCACACAACACCCCCTCAATGCAAGTCTATGGGAGGGGGCGTGGCAGCTGCCACGCCCCCTCCCATAGACTTGCATTGAGGGTGTGTGACATGGTGTCACAAGGGGTGTGGCTGTGATGTCACGACCCCCGCAGCCCGCACCCAGCGTGTGGAACAAAATGTTTCAGATGCTAGGCCAGTGGAGTACCCCTTTAAAAAGGAGTTGTCTGACACTGATGGCACATCCCCAGTAAGTCAATGGGGCTCATCCGCAATACCAGACAGAGCACCTGGACAAGAACACAAACCTGTCTGAGAAACTCGGAAGTGGCAGCAGTTTTTCATTCTCCATCTCATCCTAACCATAAGAGCTCCACCAATCATAAATTAATGGGATCCATACAAGGGATAGCTGCAGCATGCTTACTGGTGGGCAGAATTGTCACAGATTCTTACCACAGATTTTACCCTTTGCAATATAACACACGACATGGATCTATGTCAGAAAATATCTGTAACTTTCTATAGTAAAGTTCCCAATTAAATACCTTTTGTAACATGGTGCTCATGCACATTAAATCTTCATATCCCTTAACAGCAACTTACCTGCAAAAGAAAAACATTTATTAAACATTTATTAGTATCAAATGCATGTGAGTGAGTAATTGTTTTTGGAATGTACAGTATTTACATTACTGCATTGTTTTTTTTACAACATAAGCAACACAAACACATTAGAGGGGTCCAATGAAGAACAGTTCTACAACTTTCTGTTACAATTCCTTGCCATTTAAAGATATCCATTTGCTGTGAGTTAGTGAGAACACCCTTGCTTACATTTAAAGGGGTATTCCAGGAAAAAACTTATATATCAACTGGCTCCAGAAAGTTAAACAGATTTGTAAATTACTTCTATTAAAAAATCTTAATCCTTTCAATAATTATCAGCAACTGAAGTTGAGTTGTTGTTTTCTGTCTGGCAACAGTGCTCTCTGATGACATCTCTGCTTGTCTAGGGAACTGCACAGAGTAGAAGAGGTTTGCTATGGGGATTTGCTTCTAAACTGGGCGGTTCCTGAGACACGTGTCATCAGAGAGCACTTAGACAGAAAAGAACAACTCAACTTCAGCAGCTCATACGTACTGAAAGGATTAAGATTTTTTAATAGAAGTAATTTACAAATCTGTTTAACTTTCTGGAGCCAGTTGATATATAAAAGAAAGTTTTTTCCTGGAATACCCCTTTAAATGTTGCAAATCCATTAACACTTGTATACGGCAAAGGAGCTTTACATTTCTTTTGTTTGTTTGTTTTTTGCCATATTTTCAGCCTTAAAAAATGTGCAGTTTTTTATGCTACAAAAAGTTTTTGCATTTGTAATAGGCTCAAAATACCCTAAACAGTTGAAAAACGACCATGCATGTTATTTCATATATGTCTGCACAAATGCCTATTTTGTTAATGAATTCAATGGAATAAAAATGCTAAAGAAATGCATTATTTTCCCTGTTATTGAGACAATTTTTTTATGCGAACATAGCTTAAAGGGGTACCCCGGTGAAAAGCATTTTTTTTTTTAAATCAACTGGTGCCAGAAAGTTAGGCCCCTTTCACAATATAAAAATTCATCCGTAATGAACGTCCGTCATAAAAATCTTGAAAATCGTCCGTGAAACCGTCGTTAGAAAATCCCATTACAGTCTATGAGATTTTTCTAATAGCCGTTTTAACCCGTTATCGACAGTTATTAAGAATGGCTGTTATTTTGTGAAGGGCGATAGTAACGGGAGAAATAGTGCATGCATGTCCCAATCGGCTGAGAGGACAGTGGGAGGGCCCTTACCTGCCTCCTTGCAATCTGATCGGTGCTCTGCTGATCCAGGAAGATTCAGCAGGCTGGAGCAGCAAAGCACTAACACTGATCAATGCTATGGCATAGCATTGAAAAGTATATGCAATCAAAAGATTGCAAAAAAAAAAAAGTTAATAAATGTGAATAAGCGCCTCCCTTAATAAAAGTTTGAATTCCCCCCCCCTACACCCCACCATTTCCTATTTTTTAATTATTTTTTTAAAATAATGCAATAAAAAATTAAAATAATCATATGTGGTACCGCGTAAATGTCCAAACTATTAAAATGTAGGGTTAGCTAAACAGCACAGTCGATGATGTACACTTAAAAAAATGTCCAAAGTTGTGCAAAGTTGTGCATTTTTGGTAACCTCATATACCATAAAAAAATGTATAAAAAGCGATCAAAAAGTCCCATTAAAAACAAAACTTGTACTGATAAAACTACAAACCACGGCGCAAAAAATTAGTCCCCCATATACACCAGCCCCCCCCCCCCCCCCCACCCGTATGTTAAAAAAAAAAAAGTTATAGGGGTCAGAAAATGAAAATTTTAAACATTCTAACTTTGGTGTATGTAGTTATAATTTTTTTAAGTAGTAAAATGAAATAAAACCTACATAAATTGTGCATCCTGGTAACCGTATGGACCTACAGAATAAAGATGAGGTGTCATTTTTTATGAAAAATGTACTGTGTAGAAACTAAAGCCTTAAAAAGTTACAAAATGGCGTTTCTTTTTTTAATTTCACCCCACAAATATTTTTTTTTGTTTCGCCGCAGGTTATATTATAAGATAAGTGATGTTATTACAAAGTACAATTATATGGGTCTGTAGGTACAAAATGGAAAGTGTTATGATTTTTAGAAGGGAAGGAGGAAAAAACGAAAGGTGTTAAAGGGAAGAGGGCATTAACATTTCACCCTTGTTTAAGTGGTGAAAGTTAATGTCATGTTCCCTTTAAAGTCCAAATAAGTTTTTATTGCTGCAATGCTATAGTAAAAAATTCCCCCTTACAAATAGTCTTGATAAAATCTCCTATCATTTTGTGTAGTTACTATGCATGCCCAGAATTCAGTCAGACCCTGTGTAGCCTCATTCTACTGCCATGTTCTCTTCCATCATCCTTTTTAACCTACCAAAAATATATTAGAATATTGTAAGGGGCAGATATAAGGTACCGTAGTATTAATGCAGAATCAATCTACACCGGATTGGAGCTGCAGACCCCAAATGGTAAAACTACTTTAATTTTAGACATATTTGGACAATTCGGTTGTGGAAGTGTACATATGCTTTTGTGACATTTGTGTTTGTGAAATCGTGGGCGCCCCTGTGACACAAAACAAGTTTAGGCTATTTTTCCTATTTGTAGACATTCCTATTAGAATAATTTTAGCATTCAGAGAATGACCTTTCCAATCGTAGTGTATTGCTTGGATAAAGAATACATAAAAAATGACCCTATCTGCCAAGCTTGGGAAAAGATCTGGGGATAAGAATTGCTTCCTGATGATATTTTGAGCACATGCCGGTTCTGTTAACCAGTACAAGTAACATTTAAAGTAGACAGAAGGAGGTCACTGCTCGAGAAGGCAAAATCTGATTATTACACAAGATATGCAGAGAATCAAGGATGGGCCACGAGCAATGGAAGCATAAACATTTAGAAATAAAGATGAATTTCTATTACAAGAGCACACAGCATTCATAATAATATATGGGGTGTATAATTTATGTCTAAAATTGCTTGTGTAGTATAATAATATACATGGCTATATGGTAGTAGTTGAGGATAATAATTAGTGTTATATATTTTACCACATGATCACAGTGGTTCTCTTACTCCTACATTAAAGCAACTGCCAAGTCTCCACTGAAGAGTTTCTTTAGAAAATTTTCTTTATGTTCTAAGGCTAGGTTCACATGGCCGTTTACATAGCTATCACGCCCCCTCCCGTAGGCTTGCATTGAGGGGCGGATCGTGACGCCACATGCCGGCGCAGGTGTGACGTCACACGCCGCCCACCCTGTAGTCGTCCGTAATCAGACCCGGAGCGAACACTCTCCGGGGACTGATTACAAACGGGGTGCCGCGTGCATGATCCCGGGGGTCTCCAGTGGCAGGACTCCCGCGATCAGGGAGTTTAAGCACCGGTGAACCCCTTGAAGGCCAAAATGGGCAGAGTCCTTAAGGAGTTAAAGCTTTGAATTTTTTTAAGGGTGGGAGGGGTGTTAGGAGTAGTTAGGGAATATAGCCTGAGTTAGTTTAGAGTTACAGTCTCAAAAATAATGATCGGGGGCCACGTGCATGGGATTAGCGTGGTTACACCTGAGCGCTCTGAACTCAGAACCAATGTGTCCAACAGAAAAAATGGCAACACACGCAATAGTAACTGCTCAAAGACTTCTTTTATATATTCAAGAGATTAATACATCTCACAGGAAAAGAAAAATATTCACCCAAGTGCACAATAATATTTCAGCAGTGTCCAGCCGGAGATTTCATGGGCTCGCCAGGTTCTCAATCCTTGTGTGACCTGTGTCCATTAGTACGGGCCGTTTCATAATGATAGTACTAATTATATAGCGCCAATAAAATTTAGCAAAACATTTTTGTGGGTACAAATAAAGACAAATATCAGACACTGGCCCTCATTTACTAAGAGTGTTGTGTAGGTTTCTTTGTGGGTTTTAATTCCCTACAATTTATTTTCCAAAGTATTTACTAAGGTTTCCCTACACTTTGCACTTTCCCTACATTTTGCTTTTTATACACATGCTCTGATCAGGAGGGTTTTCCTCAGCTAAAATCCACCACATTTTCTGTGGAAACCTTAGTAAATATGTTGTTTTTTTGTGAAAATGTCGGGAACACGCCCCTTTTCCCGGCAGGTTTTCTTAGCAAAATGGAGAGTTAGTTGGGGTTTTTCAATTCTGGAGCAATTTCGGGCGCAAATTCTGGTGCAGATGAGGGCCAATATTTCACACTAAATATTTGAAAAAGGTATTAGGGCCCTGCTCGTTTGAGTATTTTTAGTATTGGGTAAACGGTATAAAATGTTTTTGCGCAATACATTTAGACTCTTTGAAGCAAACAAATACATGTTTGTGCAGTCTCACACCAGCCTGGACCACATTTCAAAACGAATGCGCACCTCCTTTGATAAAAGGGTGGGGGGGGGGGGGGGAGTACACATGAAGTACACCAAGGCACATGGGGGTGAAAAGAACTTGGTTTACAAGGACAATGATACCCCCCCCCCCCTTCCCCTGATTGTTTAGGCTATAAAGAAAGTCTACACACACTAAAAATGTTGTGCAAGACTCATACGCTAGTTTTTTGGCATAAGTTGCACCAGTTTTTTTTGCCGCAGGCGGTTTTGATTATCTCACCAACTGTGTGAGAAATTTTTGACTCTTCCTAGACATCTGAGACAAATTTCTCTTCTTTACAATACATGGCTGGCTTAAATAGGCACTATTGCTTAAAAAAAAAAATGATGTGTACAGTTTTGATCCGTCGATGTCCGAGTGTTCTTACCTAGTCCAATAGGTAGAACTAGCTGGGAGAAAAGTGCGCTAAGCAAACAATGTTAGTCTATGGGATTAAAAATACAAACAAGGAGAGCGCTAGTGTGATAACGTAATGTAAAGAGGAGATGGAAAACAAGCAGAAATGCTCACCAAGTGTAGTTGTACTGCAACCAAGTACAACTATGGTGAAAGCGTGGGATAACCCTTCAACGGGCGAAGAACGGAAGCCGGTCCTGGCAACACAGGTGAAGCACTCAGACGGATCCCTCCAAGGAACAGCCCAGGATAAAGGCAGCGCTCAAGACTTCAAAGGTAAAAATTGTTTATTTACCCGGCATGCAACGCGTTTCGCTGGATGACCAGCTTCATCAGGCATGATGCCTGATGAAGCTGGTCATCCAGCGAAACGCATTGCATGCCGGGTAAATAAACCATTTTTACCTTTGAAGTCTTGTGCGCTGCCTTTATCCTGGGCTGTTCCTTGGAGGGATCCGTCTGAGTGCTTAGTCTATGGGATTGTCCTGGTCAGCAATACTTTTCTCCCCACTCGTTCTAACAATTGGTCGGGGTCTGAACACTTAGACGCCAATCAATCAAAACTGTTCACGTGTCTAGGAGATGTAAAAAGTTTTTTAGAAGAAGCAACGGGTGGACTATATTAAACAGGTACACTATATTAACCCCTTAAGGATTGAGCGTTTTTCCGTTTCTGCACTTTCGTTTTTTCCTCCTTACCTTTTAAACATCATAACTCTTTCAACTTTGCACCTAAAAATCCATATGATGGCTTATTTTTTTGTGCCACCAATTCTACTTTCTAATGACATCAGTCATTTTACCCAAAAATCTATGGCAAAAGGGGAAAAAAATCATTGTGCGACAAAATTGAAGAAAAAACGCCATTTTGTAACTTTTGGGGGCTTCCCTTTCTACGCAGTAGAAAAATGACACCTTATCTTTATTCTGTAGGTCCATACAATTAAAATGATACCCTACTTATATAGGTTTGATTTTGTATTACTTCTGGAAAAAATCATAACTACATGCAAGAAAATGTATACGTTTAAAATTGTCATCTTCTGACCCCTATAACTTTTTTATTTTTCCGCGTACAGGCGGTATAAGGGCTCATATTTTGCACCTTGATGTGAAGTTTTTGTCGGTACCATTTTTGTATTGATCAGACTTTTTGTTCGCTTTTTATACATTTTTTCATGATATAAAAAGTGACCAAAAATAGGCTATTTTGGACTTTGGAATTTTTTTGTGCATACGCCATTGACCGTGCGGTTTAATTAACAATATATTTTTTTAATTCAGACATTTCTGCATGCGGCGATACCACATATGTTTCTTTTTATTTACACAGTTTTTTTTTTTTTTTTTTTAAATGGGAAAAAGGGGGTAATTCAAACTTTTATTAGGGAAGGGGTTAAATGATCTTTATCAACTTTTTTTTTGCAAAGTTATAGCTGATCTTTTACATTAATCTTTGTTCTCCCATAGGATAACATTGATCGATGATTCTGCCGCTTGACTGCTCATGCCTGGATCTGTGGCACTGAGCAGTTATTCGTCGATCAGACACCAGGAGGAAGGTCCTACAGCTGTTCGGGATGCCGCGATTTCACCACGGCGGTCCCAAGCAGCCCACTTAGCTAGCCGGGAGCAGTTTAGTTTCACTTTAGATGCGGCGATCAACTTTTAACGCAGAGTCTAAAGGGTTAATAGCGCTTGGCACCGCGATCAGTGGCGCGCACTATTAGCCACAGGTCACTGCCGTTGCTAGGTTGTGGGCCTGACCCTCTATGATGTGGGGCCACACCGTGGCCCCGTGTTATAGAAAGGGAGCGGTCTCATGGCATACAGGTACATTCTTAAAGGGGTACTCCGCCCCTAGACATCTTATTCCCTATCCAAAGGACTGTCACGCAGGTCGGGCCTGGCCTCTAACAATGGCTGGGACCCGTGGCTAATAGCGCGCGGCACTGATCGCGGTGCCACGCGCTATTAACCCTTTAGACACGACG
The DNA here is from genome assembly GCF_029499605.1 of Hyla sarda. Lineage (NCBI taxonomy): Eukaryota > Metazoa > Chordata > Amphibia > Anura > Hylidae > Hyla > Hyla sarda. Next base: position 181,285,067 of record NC_079189.1, on the reverse strand, counting down.
TTGAAAGTTGATCGCCGCGTCTAAACTGAAACTAAACAGTTCGGGATTGCAGCGGTGAAATCTCGGCATCCTGAACAGCTAAAGGACACGAGGAGGGTCCTCTTACCTGCCTCCTGGTGTCTGATCGCTGAATGACTGCTCAGTGCCTGAGATCCAGGCAGGAGCAGTCAAGCGGCAGAATCATTGATCAATGGTTTCCTATGAGAAACCATTGATCAATGTAAAAGATCAGTGTGTGTGGGGTTATAGCTCCCTATGGGAGCTATAACATTGCAAAAAAAAAAAAACATTAGAAAAAAAATAAAATAAATAATAAGTTTGAATCACCCCCCTTTTCCCATAAAAAAAAATCAGTGTAAATAAAAATAAAATCAAACATATGTGGTATCGCCGCGTGCAGAAATGTCCGAATTATAAAAATATATCATTAATTTAACCACACGGTCAATGGCGTGCGCGCAAAAAAAATTCCAAAGTCCAAAATAGCGTATTTTTGGTCACTCTTTATATCATGAAAAAAATGAATAAAAAGCGATCAATAAGTCAGATCAATACAAAAATCGTACCGCTAAAAACTTCAGATCACGGTGCAAAAAAATGAGCCCTCATACCGACCCATACGCAAAAAAATAAAAACGTTATAGGGGTCAGAAGATGACAATTTTAACCCCTTAAGGACACATGACGTACTGGAACGTCATGTGTCCACTCCCGATCTATAACGCGGGGCCACGGCGTGGCCCCGCGTCATAGCGGGTCGGGCCCGGCCTCTAACAACGGCCGGGACCCGTGGCTAATAGCGCGCGGCATTGATCGCTGTGCCGCGCGCTATTAACCCTTTAGACGCGGCGTTCAAAGTTGAACGCCGCGTCTAAAGTGAAACCGAAAGCATCCCGGCTAGCTCAGTGGGCTGTTCGGGATAGCCGCGGTGAAATCGCGGCATCCCGAACAGCTGACAGGACAGCGGGAGGGCCCCTACCTGCCTCCTCGCTGTCCGATCGCCGAATGACTGCTCAGTGCCTGAGATCCAGGCATGAGCAGTCATCCGGCAGAATCGTTGATCACTGGTTTCTTATGAGAAACCAGTGATCAACATAGAAGATCAGTGTGTGCAGTGTTATAGGTCCCTATGGGACCTATAACACTGCAAAAAAAAAGTGAAAAAAAAAAGTGAATAAAGATCATTTAACTCCTCCCCTATTAAAAGTTTGAATCACCCCCCTTTTCCAATAAAAAAAAAAACACAGTGTAAATAAAAATAAAAATAAACATATGTGGTATCACCGCGTGCGGAAATGTCCGAATTATAAAAATATATCATTAATTAAACCGCTCGGTCAATGGCGTGCGCGCAAAAAAATTCCAAAGTCCAAAATAGTGCATTTTTGGTCACTTTTTATATCATTTAAAAATGAATAAAAAGTGATCAATAAGTCCTATCAATGCAAAAATGGTACCGTTAAAAACTTCAGATCACGGCGCAAAAAATGAGCCCTCATACCGCCCCATACACGGAAAAATAAAAAAGTTATAGGGGTCAGAAGATGACAATTTTAAACGTATTAATTTTCCTGCATGTAGTTATGATTTTTTCCAGAAGTCCGACAAAATCAAACCTATATAAGTAGGGTATCATTTTAATCGTATGGACCTACAGAATACATATCAGGTGTCATTTTTACCGAAAAATGTACTACGTAGAAACGGAAGCCCCCAAAAGTTACAAAACAGCGGTTTTTTTTTCAATTTTGTCGCACAATGATTTTTTTTCCCGCTTCACCATAGATTTTTGGGCAAAATGACTGACGTCATTACAAAGTAGAATTGGTGGCGCAAAAAATAAGCCATCATATGGATTTTTAGGTGTAAATTTGAAAGAGTTATGATTTTTTAAAGGCAAGGAGCAAAAAACGAAAATGCAAAAACGGAAAAACCTCCGGTCCTTAAGGGGTTAAACATATACATTTTCCTGCATGTAGTTATGATTTTTTTCATAAGTACGACAAAAACAAACCTATATAAATAGGCTTTCATTTTAACCCCTTAATGACCAAACCCATTTTCACCTTAAGGACCAGGCCAATTTAATTTTTGCGTTTTCGTTTTTTCCTCCTCGCCTTCTAAAATCCATAACTCTTTTATATTTCCATCTACAGAACCATATAAGGGCTTGTTTTTTTGTGTGACCAATTGTACTTTGTAATGAAACCTCTCATTTTACCATAAAATGTACGGCGAACCCAAAAAAACATTTTTTTAGGGAGGAAATTGAAATGAAAACCAAAATTTTGCACATTTTGGAGGGGTTCGTTTTCACACTGTACAATTTACGGTAAAAATGACATGTGTTCTTTATTCTGTGGGTCAATACGATTAAAATGATACCCATGGCTAGATACTTTTATATTTTTTTACCGCTTAAAAAAAATCTAAAACTTTTTGTACAAAATCAGTAATATAAAATCGCCCTATTTTGACAACCTATAACTTTTTCATTTTTCCGTATATAGGGCGCTATGAGGGCTCATTTTTTCCATCGTCATCTGTACTTTTTTTAGATACCACATTTGCATATATAAAACTTTTAGATAATTTTTTATAATTTTTTTTTTTTATATAAAATGTGACAAAAAAGCTGCATTTTTGGAATAAAATTTTTTTTTTACGTTTACGCCATTCACCGTACGGGATCATTAACGTTATATTTTGATAGTTTGGACATTTACGCACACTTCAATGCCAAATATGTTTATTAAAAAATATATTTTACGATTTTTGGGGGTAAAATGGGAAAAACTGAAAATTTTCATTTTTATTGGGGGAGGGGATTTTTCACTTTTTTTTTTTACTTTTTATTTTTACATTTTTCAACTTTTTTTTTTACACTTTTTATGTCCCCGTAGGGGACTATCTATAGCAATCCTTTGATTGCTAAAACTGTGCAGTGCTATGTATAGGACATAGCACTGCTCAGTATTATCGGTGATCTTCTGCTCTGGTCTGCTCGATCCCAGACCAGAGCAGAAGACCCCGGGAGACGGCCGGAGCCAGGTGAGGGGACCTCCGGCCGCCATGCTGGGTGATCAGATCGCCGCGGCAGCGCTGCGGGCGATCCGATCATCCAATCAAAGTACAGCAATGTCGCAGATGCCGTGATTTGTATTGATCACGGCATCTGAGGGGTTAATGGCGGACATCTGCGCGATCGCAGATGTCGGCCAGTACGGTCGCGTCCCCGGCTGTTGCTAGCAGCTGGAATCTGCCGTGTATGACGCGAGCACCGTTCCGATGCTCGCGGTCATACACAGGGCGTAAATGTACGTCCTGGTGCGGGAAGTCCCGCCAAGCCAGGACGTACATTTATGTCCGTGGTCATGAAGGGGTTAATCGTATGGACCTACAGAATAAAGATAAGGTGTAATTTTTACCGAAAAATTTACTGTGCACAAACGGAAGCCCCCAAAAGTTACAAAATTGCGCTTTTTCTTCAATTTTGTCGCACAATGATTTTCTTTTCCGTTTTGCCGTAGATATTTGGGTAAAATGACTGACATCACTACAAAGTAGAATTGGTGGCGCAAAAAATAAGCCATCATATGGATTTTTAGGTAAGGAGGAAAAAACAAAAGTGCAAAAACGGAAAAACCCTTAAAGGGGTACTTCAGTGAAAAACTTATTTTTTTAAATCAACTGGTGCCAGAAAGTTAAACAGATTTGTAAATTACTTCTATTAAAAAATCTTAATCCTTCCTGTACTTATTAGCTGCTGAATACTACAGTGGAAATTATTTTCCGTTTGAAACACAGAGCTGTCTGCTGACATCATGAGCACAGTGCTCTCTGCTGACATCTCTGTCCATTTTAGGAACTGCCAGCGTAAAAGGAAATCCCCATAGCAAACATATGCTGTTCTGGACAGTTCATAAAATGGACAGAGATGTCAGCAGAGAGCACTGTGCTCATGATGTTAGCAGACAGCTCTGTGTTTCAAAAAGAAAAGAATTTCCGCTGTAGTATTCAGCAGCTAATAAGTACAGGAAGGATTAAGATTTTTTAATAGAAGTAATTTACAAATCTGTTTAACTTTCCGGAGCCAGTTGATATATATAAAAAAAGGTTTCGCCTGGAATACACCTTTAAGAGGTTAAAATTAATTTGCATAAAATTTTCCTTTTCTGATCCCTATAACTTTTTTATTTCTCCGTATATAGGGATGTATGAGGGCTCATTCTTTGCACCATTATCTGTTGTTTTTATCGGTAACATTTTTGCTTTGATGGGACTTTTTGATCGCTTTTTATAATTTTTTTTCTGATATATTATGTGATTAAAAAATCTGTATTTTTGGTGTTTTTAGATTTTTTTTACATTTATGCTGTTCACCGTGTGGAATCAGAAACATTATATTTTAATAGTCTGGACATTTACACACAGCAATACCAAATATGTTAATTATGTGTTATATAATTTTAGAAACTTTTTTTTATTTTATGCAATCATTAGATTGCATTTAATGTATTATGCTATGCCAGGGATGTGGAATTCCTATCGCCTGATGCCCGGGACATGCAGTTTCGGGCACAGGGCAGGTGAATTTTTCAGTTCCTTCGCCCTGCTTTGGGCAAGAAGGGCCAGACCTGAAAGCCCCCGACAAGCACGGCAGCGCTCAGAGGGGTGTATGGAGCGGGCTTCTGACTCCAGCCCGCTCCGTACTCTGCAGCTCCCAGCTGTTTTCAGTAGCTGGGGGCCGCCGCTAATAGCCAGCGTACTGCGATTGCCGTGGTCACAGTTTTTTTTAGTTTTTTTATTAGTAAAACATGAACAGAAACAATACAAATGTGGTATCGCTGTAATCAGGCCGGCCTAAAGTACCAAAGTAACATGTTAGCTCAACCACATGGTAAATGGCGTAGAAAAGAAAACCACCAAAATTGCTAAATTATCTTTTACTATTTCAATTTCACTTCACTAATATATATTTTTTTGTTTCACAGCATATGTTATGGAACAATTAAAAGGTATCATTATAGTAGTTAGTTATGACTATCATAGAGGAAGAAAAAACGAGAGTGTAAAAGATAAAATTGCCCAGGACAAGTGGATCGTCATGAGGGACACGTAGATTTTGCTCCATTTCAGTCCCGTGGACAAGTTTTTTTTAATAAAATTTCCACACCCCTGCATAGCATTATACAGTGTGATCGGTGATCCACTGATATAGCCTGGCTAAGCCAGGCTACATCAGTGAATCTGCGATTGGCGGTAAGAGGCAGGTAAGGGGACCCTCCTCAGCCTTTTTAGCTCACGGAACTCCCGTTATCACGTCCCGGGGGTTCTGTTAGCCCCTCTGAGTTACCTGAGATTTTTAGTTTCACTTTGGATGATGGGATTGGCATTGATCAAGGCGTCTAAAGGGTTAATGACCAGCAACGACGGGATCGCCGCTGCCTATCATTAACTTAACAGTTAGTGTCCGGCTACTCATACTAGCCAACACTCGCTTTTTTAAAGCTAGCGCAGCTTCTGCGCTCACTTCAAAGCCGCTTAAGGACTCAGGGCATACAGGTTAAAAGGAAAAGAGAAGGGCTGAGGCAGAATTCCTTTCTGTTAGGACCATTAGTTTATACTTTAGATGCTTTGAGAAAACATTCAGAATATTAAAGTGTACCCGTTGTCAACAAAAACTTTTTAGACAATGTAGATAATGCCATTATATGTATATTTGTAATATACATTGGTTAAAAATTATGTATATTTTTGTCTCTGCAGCTATTGCATGTGTGTCTCTATGAGGAGTCCAAATACAGGAAGTGAGGGTGGACAAGCAGAGCTCTGTGCACTAATAAAAAGCAGGACAGTGTGCACTGAGGCTCTATAACATGCTCCTCTCATACATCAGGATGATTGGCAATCCAGGAGCCTGCACAGAGCCCTGCTTGTCCTACCCTCACTTCGTGTTTTTGGACTCCTCATAGAGACACAGACAATAGCTTCAGGGACAGCATTTTTTTCACACAAAAACATACACAATTTTTAATCAATGTATATTACAAATATACATAGAATGGTATTATCTACATTATAGAAAAAGTTTTTGTTGACGACAAGTTCACTTTAATCAGGAATACAAATACATTTTCTAATTTATAATGGCAAAATAATGTTTGACTATGACTCATAGTTTTTGTTTTAAAAAGCAAGGTTTAGTCACAAGAAACCCCCACTCTTCCATTAATAATTTTGTTTTACAAAGTGTTAGTTTAATGGGCCTACTGGTCCATGTTACACTCCTCTGCTGTGCAGCTTCTCCTGTCACTGCCACTCTGGGCTCTACCATCGGATCTACTGTCTTCCTGATTCTTAAAGGGGTTGTCCAGTATAAAAAAGTGCTGCTTCTTTCATTGCAAAAGCAGCCCCACTCCTGTCCATATGTTTCTGCTTAAAAGGGTACTCCGGTGGAAAACATTTTTCTTTTTTAAATCAACTGGTGCAAGAAAGTTAAACAGATTTGTAAATTACTTCTATTTAAAAATATTAATCCGTCCAGTACTTATCAGCTGCTGTATACTACACAGGAAGTTCTTTTATTTTTGAATATCTTTTCTGTCTGACCACAGTGCTCTCTGCTCACACCTCCGTCCATGTCAGGAAAGAGCAGGAGCAAATACCCAAACCTCTCCTGCTCTGGACAATTTCTGACATAGACAGAGGTATCAGCAGAGAGCACTGTGGTCAGATAGAAAAGAACTTCCTCTGTAGTATACAGCAGCTGATAAGTACTTGAAGGATTAAGATTTTTTTAAATAGAAGTAAATTACAAATCTGTTTAACTTTCTGGCACCAGTTCATTTAAAAAACATTTTTTCCACCAGAATACCCCTTTAAATGGCTACTCTGGTTTTGTAAAATCTATCCCCTATCCACAGGACTTGTCTCTTATCTCTGAACGCTTTGGTCCTCACCTTCTGAGATGAACTAACATTGCTGCAGCCGTACATTGGCGACCCATCTGTCACTCCTGAACAAGTTTGTCTCAGGTGGGGGTCAGAGCACTCAAAGGTAAGAGATAGGCCCTGTTCTGGAGATCGCAGAGGGTCCCAGCAGTCTGACTCCCTGCGATCAGACAATTATCCCCCATACTCTGGGTAGGGGATAAGTTTTGCAAAACTGGAGTACCCATCTGTGCTATATTGCCTCTCCTGTGAATGACTGTATAATATGCACCTATGGTGTTTGCACTGACCTGATTGCCTGTTCCTGACTATGTATCTCTGCTGCCAGCCCTTGACTTCAGCCTGTACCTGACTTGTCTCTGCCTGACCTCTTTAGTGCTTTGTTCTAGTATTTCTTGGAACGCTGAGCCTGCTGCCATTCACAACAGAACTGTAGCTACCTGGTAGCCATCTGCAGTCCACATCCCTGTATAGGCGTTAAAGGATGAAAACCTAGAAGGCTACTTCAACAATGCCCTTAAGAGTGACTCAAAGCCAAACAAGATAAAGGGCACAGCGTGTCTACACCCATTGCCAGTTACAATGGATCTATTAAGAGTCAATAGTGTTCACTGCCTCTGACAGCAATAAGGAAAGGGGCTAAGGCTAAGTTCATATCTGCTTGGAGGCTCGGATAGAGCCCCTTGTGGTGGCCCGGTACAGCAGTTGTACCCCTGTACTCTAGCTGCCCTGTGACGCAGCCTCCCTGCAGTGTCCCCAGGCCCCCTTGCACATGTTCCCCTTGTATAGTTATCTTTATGCTGTGTATTGGTGTATTGTATATAAAAGTGTCATGTCTTTAAGAACCATTGACATGTGATTAACCAGTGTCATATGATTGTAACACAGTGAGGTATCAGTGACCATGTGACCTTAGGGTGACCTATGGGACCCCTCTTTGTCTCCCCCATATAAGCCCTGGGAGGAGCTAGCTCGTTCTCTTGATTTCCAGTTAAGTCTTTGCTGAGGTCCAGTGCAGTCAAGTCCTAAGAGTGTGTCTGGAGTCCAGAGGAGGCCTCAACTCAACCAGGCAGCCACAAGTCTACAAGTCCACAACCCCCAGATCCCAATCAGAGCCTGGTAAGTTACAAATAGGGTATAGTCAGTCTCAGTCAAGTCAGTCAAATTCACCCTGTTTTCAGTCAGCGTGCCCTGCATCATAACTGTCCCAGTCCACTGCAAGTCCCAGCAAGACCTAAGGTATCTGAAGTCACTGGACACCTCTTCGGCCTGGCTAAGCTGTATAGACTATTCCACCTGTCTAACTCAGTAAAGCTACCGTTGTTCCGTAACTTGGCGTCAGAGTCCTTATTTCCCCGATGCCTAGCCCCGGATTAAGCGGTATAACTTCAGGTGGTATTGAGGATAAACCAGGCCCTCGTGTAACGAACACAAGGGGTTAATGCCATCTGCCCCTAGGGCCATTCCATCTGCCCTCATCACACCCTCTACCACAACTTATTGCAAGTTCTGTCCAAAGTATCAGGCAAAATAGCACAGCATGCAGCAAATGATGGACACCATGCTGTAAATCAGACAGACTACATTACAATTAATGAGGTACATCAGGCACCATTGGTGTACGGAATAGATTGGATCCAACGGCTTAGTTTTTTTCTCCTTCTGCTCCAATGACAGAGCAGATTAATGGAAAAAATGACACAGATAAACCTAGCACTACATAGACACTTTTTGTATTCAGCTTTTAAATATATTCAATATGGGCTCATACAATGATTCCTATAAAGTACAAGAAACACATTCGGCTATCCTAGCATTCAACAAACTTGCAGAATAATTGTGCATCTATTCCCTGTAGTAAATATTTGTGCTTATGAATGTTCCAGTTCTTTAAGGCTCCACAATATTTCACTTCTATCCCTGGGAACTGCTGTTCCTTATTAACCTGGGTAAGAAGGTTGCAACTACAGTCAGCCATTTTGGAAGCTATAAAAAACTCCCTACCAGGTCACCCACCTCCATGCAAACACAAGCACTCCATGCTCTCTCCATTTTCCTGTTTCTATGTCTGTGAATTTGATCTCAATATATATTCATGCCCCGTTGCTTTCCTTGCCTACTTATTTTACTACACAAGAGGGAAGGTCACATACATGACAGCCCCCATGCTGACACATGCAAGCAAGCTCCACCTCAACCGATTTCTATTCTTTTCAATAAGGGATACAAATGTAGTGACTTGGCACTTATGCTGAGTCTATCCATTGGGAATGCCCATCGGAAATGCAGGACACAGGTTTTGCATTTAGAAATGTGGTCTAAACTGTCAAAATATTCTGCAGAAATCCAAAGCTATTCTTAGAATTTTTGCAGTGTACTGTATGTTGCAGCATATTTTTCCCCTCTGGAAAAATACACCATGTGAAGAAACCCAAAGGAAGCAATTATAACCAAGTAAAAGCATATGAAGAAAAACTGGCATCTGCGCTGTTACGCCGTCTCACATGCTTCAGCCTACTTGGCATACTACACTAGAACCTGATAAACTAGTACACAAACTGCTTCTAGTTAGCAACATAAACCAGCAGTCTTTACTGTCTCCTTAATAAAGGGGTTACCCATTCAATACCCCTATTGGTCAGACCAGACATGGAATACTGTGTATACACCCTACCCCGAAAATAAGCCCTAGCTGGATTATCGGGGTGGTCTGCAATATAAGTCCTGCCCCGAAAATAAGACCTAGTCCGGTGGTCTTCAACCTGCGGAACTCCAGATGTTGCAAAACTACAACTCCCAGCATGCCCGGACAGCCAACGGCTGTCCGGGCATGCTGGGAGTTGTAGTTTTGCAACATCTGGAGGTCCGCAGGTTGAAGACCACTGACCTAGGCAATGCCCGGGCTGCAAATATTAAAAAACAAACTTTAACTTACCTTCGTCCTCCGTTCTCCCGTTGGGACATCTCAGAGCCTTCAGCCTATCACCAGCCGCAGCGATGTCCCACCTCGGCCAATGATAGGCTGAGCGCAATGTCATGTGAGGAGCCGGCCGGCTTCTTACATGACAGTGGGCTCAGCCTATCATCGGCCGAGGCGGGACATTGCTGCGGCCGGTGATAGGCTGAAGGATCTGTGACGTTCCCATCCCCAGGAAGCAGCAAGAACAGTGGAGGGAACATGAGGCCCGGGCACAGGAATACAAAGTACAAGTAGTGATAATTATTTGGCGGGGGGGGGGGGGGAGAGAAGCTGTGCTCGCGGGTGACATACGATTAGTCTCCCGATGTGGGGTGCAGCGCTGGGCTGATAAACTGGTGGCAGGGGAAGTTGGGGGGGGGGCAGAGCTGCACCCATCACATGATGATGAGGGGGGGGTGTAAATATCGTTAAATGTTGTTCAATGTACATACCGTAAATAAGCCCTACCCTGAAAATAAGCCCTAGTGTGTTTTTTGTGACTAAAATTAATATAAGACCCGGTCTTATTTTCGGAGAAACATGGTAGTACTGGGCATCAATGTACCAGAAAGACATAGTGGAGCAGAAGAGGGTTTAAAGGATGTAGCAAGGTTAGAGAGCAGAGAGCTCACGTACGTGCAGATGTGACAAAATTTGAAAATTCATCACAGGGGGGCTGGCCAGGAGCTGAATATTGAGGAGGCAGGGAAGCTGGGCGAGCCACTTCCCCGCCTCCATTGTGCACAGCGGCGCAATAGCAATAGATGAGAAGAACATAACTCTGTAACTACTCCACCAAATTAAATACTCTCTGGTACATATGATCATGCCTGAACTAGTTTTCTATACTTCAGGAACTCTTTGGCTAGCTTACTGATACAACCTTCAATTATTATTTTATGTGTTAGTGTCCCTATCTGCAAACCAGTCATTGTTGTGAACAAAGTTGTAGTAACAGGGGGTACACAGTGGCACTCCCATCCATGTTTGGTGCCAGAGAAGACCTCAATGTAACTTAAAGTGTTACTCCGCTACCCAGCGACTGGAACATTGAGTTCCGAACGCTGTGTGCGGTCTGCCGTGTTCACGCCCGCCTCCTCGTGACATCATGCCCCATCATGTGAAGTCACATCCCGCCCCCTCAATGCAAGTCTAGACTTTCCTTGAGGGGGCAGGCCGTGACGTCACAAGGGGGTGGGCGTGAACACGAAAGCCCGCACACAGCGTTCAGAACTCAATGTTCCAGACGCTGAGGAGCGGAGTAACCCTTTAAGACACCAGTATTATAAATGGACAGCATAGGTTTGAAGTGTTTGTTAGGCCATGTTCACATGACAGAAAATGGGCAGAATGTCCGTATGGAAAATACAGACAGACATTCTGCACATTTGAATGTTCCAGCTGGCAATAGGAATGCATTTCCAAGCAAAATCCGCAGAAAGAATAGACATATTTATTCTTTCTGCTGATGCTGCAATCAGGATTTCTGCAGCAGAAACCTCTGTCGTGAAAAATCCACCATGTGCACAGTGCCGCAGAATCCCATTGAAATCAATTGTACTCTGCTGCAGCGGAATTTGCGAGTGGAATATTCCCATGGAATCCCGTTCGGAAATTGCACTGTGGAAACATAGCCTTACAGGTTTCAAACTGGGAATTCAGGGCTTCAAGTTAAAACTGGTGTCTAAACCTCTGAAGACTTATATGAAGAGCAGGTCTAAGGTGCAGAGCAGCCTATATGATGACCATATGACTGATCTACAGAGGAAGACAATTGCCAGGGTGTATATTGGAAAGTTGTCCTATACTAGTTTCAAACTTTTGGGCACTTTTTCTTCTGTCAATCTCTACACCAAGTTCCAATATCAGCTTCTCCCCCCAGGGACAAACATGCTGCCTTCACCTAAGCCATTCAAGGTTATTAAATCTTAAAGGTTGGTTAGGAGGTAATATTGCACAAAAGTAATTGCTTTTTGATGCATGTATTGAAAAGATATACACCAAGTTATATATCTCACATTGAACTAATGTCTAAAATGTATTTGGGGTGTCTTTTCATTACAGATCGCTCTAAAACACAATTTAATGTTATACATATTTCATATGACTTTTAATACAAAATAAAAGCTTTAGGCAAATCTGTAAAGTAAAGTGTTGGTAAAATGCGTTTATCAAAAGCTCAGAGGAAGGCGTCTCTGATATTTGGAAAGTTGCCATTGAGTATTAAAATGACAGTTACATATTCAGCCCCAGCTGGTACCTTCCTCTGAAGGAACTTTTCGTACTTCGGAATACATGTAACAAGTTCAATCTCTATTTATGTATCTGGGAGATGAATACACAGGCAACCATGTGTTCTTCTTATCTTGTGTCCTGTACAATTTCTTCTTGTCTTCTCTAAGCTTCATCTTCTACCTAAACACATTTTTATATTCCACAACCGTGCTACAAAATGGCAGCATGACCTGACAACAATGACAAGGTTAATAGAATTATGGTGACTGACGGAGTCTTTTTGGAATCCAATCTTTTAACATTCTTAAGAGAAGCTTGGTAAGCTTCCAAGTAACCCAGAACTGGCTGTTCTGTATGCAAAAGGGAAATGAGCCCTATAGAGGCTGGAATTTATCTTTCAGCGTAACAGGTAGACAGGGCACTGATGGGACATAAGTAGCGGAAGAGGATATAACGGCGCTCAAGCGACATGGAGGTTACCTATTCTTTATAAAAATAAATAAAAACTCAACTAATCATTTGGATATACGTGTTTGCTCTACCAATAGTGACTGGTCATGAGGGGAAAGAATGTAAAATATCATTGGATACAATACTATGGACTATAAATGGGGTTTTTGATGCCCTTGATTAAGTGTTTCTACAAAATGTACGTCGGGGTTGGCTGGACCAGTGACAAAATAGGTGAGCAATATGTCCTCAAGTGAGGGGGTATTAATGTGGGGGAATTGAACATAAGTACACCGTAGCCACAATTAGTGGTAGGGATGGCTAATGTGCCTTTTCATGCTTACAGCAAAAACTGTTCCCCCCCCCCCCCCCCTTCCGTGTTCATGAACGCTGCAGCGCCAGCCTGGAGATCGCGGGGGGTCCCAGCAGCCGGAGCCCCACGATCAGACAGGTTATCCCCTATCCTTTGGTTAGGGCACAACATGTCTAGGGGCTGAGTACCCCTTTAAGGCCAATCAGGTTTGAATTTTATAAACTGGCAGAAAGGGATCCAAGCAGATGTAATCTGTCATTCAGTTTTGATAAGTTTCAGAGCAAAAAAAAATAAAAATGTGAACCCAACCTTTGTTGGTGCACTTTACTGTAAAACTGACATGTTTTCTTTTTTCTGTGGGTCAATACGATTAAAATGATACCCATGTTTTTATGCTTTTCTATTATTGTTCTGCTTTTAAAATAAACAAATTTTTTTAAACAAAAGTAGAATGTTTAAAATTGCTCTATTCTGCCCGCATAGAACTCTCTCACTTTTCCGTATATGAGGCTGTATGGGGCCTCAATTTCTGTGCTGAGATCTGTAGTTTTTATCGGTACCACGTTACCATATATGTGACTTTTCACTAACTTTTTATTCTTTTTCTTCTGGGATGTGATGTGACCGAAAATAATTTCGGACTTTGGTTTTTTTTTTTTACGTTTACACCGTTCACCTTATGGGATCATTAACTTTATATTTTAATCGTTTTCTAAAAGTGATACCAAATATCTTGATGTATTTATTTTTTTCCTTTTTTTTTTTGTAAAATCAGAAAAGAGGGAATTTTTTTTTTTTTTTTAATGAAGGGCTTATTCACTTAAAAAAAAAAAAACATACTGTCTATCTCTGTAAATTCAGACTACATTAGTGCTTGTACTACTACCCCCATCATGGATAAGGGTCTGTTCCATGTTGGGGGCAGTAGTACAGGGGCTGGGTGATTGATCGCACCAGGTCTCACTTCTGGGACCCGATCCGATCAGAAGTTATTAAGCAGGGGAGCCGGCGGCATGCTCCTTCTCAGCGATGTACAATGTACTTTTACTTTCATTTTCAAATTCCCCGCCGGGAGCCCTGAATGGCCATTCAGAGCTCCCAGCGGGGTTTTCAAATAGAAGTGCTGCGGTTGGGAAAGATATATAAAATCGCTTGAGGGGGGGGTATATGTCTGGCCCCCAGCACTTTTATATAGGTATTGTCCCCCGCAGCACATGTGTGTGTGTGTATATATATATATATATCATAAGACCCTGCAGCGCTATGAATGAAAAGTATTCTAACAGCAGCGCATCTGGCTGGGAAGCCGGCCGGCCTGCTGCGCTGCTGAAAGAATACTTGTCTTTCATAGTGCTGCGGTGGCATATGTACATAGAAGCACTGTGGGAGCAAGATAACGATATATGTCTGGCCCCCACAGCGCTTCTATAATAATATGCCTCCACAGCGCTATGAATGACAAGTATTCTTTCAGCAGCGCATAGGGATGGCCGGCTTCCTGTCTAGATGCATTGCTGTTAGAGTACTTTTTCATTCAAAGTGCTGCCGGGGGCTTATGAAAGCGATGCGGGGGGGAAATATATATACACATGCGCTGCGGGGGGCTTATGATAGCGTTGTGGTGGGGAAATATATATATATATATATATTCACATGCGCTGCGGTGGGGCATATAAATACACTGCGGGGAGCAAGACTTATATAGCGCAGCAGGGGGCAAGATATATAGATGTGCTTCTCAGTTCAGGTCATTCAGGGCTCCCAGCAAGGAATTTAAAAACAAAAGTAAAAGTACACTGTACATAGCTGGGGAGCGGCGCATGCCGCCCACTCCCCTGCTTAATAACTTCTGATTGGGTCTCAGAAGTGAGACCCGATGCAATCAATCCCTCAGCCTCTGATCTACTGCCCCCAACATAGAACAGACCCTGTTCCATGATGGGGGTAGGATTCACTCAGTTTTGAGTAATTTCCCAACAGCTCAGAGCTGTCAGGTTTTGGTGAAGCAAAATTCTGATGTTTTCCTGTGTTTTTCATCATACTTGGAGTGTTATTTATTTTTTTGACGGGAACACGCCCCTTTTTTGGCTAACTCCGCGCAGTTTGTCGGGTTTAAAAAACACTCTGAGTAATGGTATTTTATGTCAGGAAATTGTGTTGCACAAAATGTTGCATGGGCTATGCAACACAAATTTGGTTGCACAACCCGAGAAAAAGAGTCAGGTTGACATTAGTAAATCAGGGCCACTATGTAATTATGTATTCCACACCACAAGTATTGTGCGCTACAATAAGGTTAATGGGTTACTTTTAATTTTCCAAACTGCTTTAGGACAACAAACAGATTATTGATATCTAAGAGATGCTTTCAGGTATTAAATTGTAAAATATTGACATCTAAAATTGCTTAGAACACTGAAAAGGTCAATAACGACGTACCAAGAAGGTTTAAAATGTTTGGAAAGACGGAAAATGTTAACAATATCTACATCACCACATTTAACACAAAACATAAGAGAGAAGATTTATTTAGGCTTTTGGAGTACACTGAGCATTCCCTTTGCGAATGATTGAAGGGGAGAAGCATGGATTATGGTACAGCCTAGTGTCTGTCAATCAGGGGGATAGAGAAGTTGACTAGTGCACATAACAGAGTGACCTACTGGTAAAGGGACCAAACTGTACTGGGCTCTAGCAGCCAGGCGGAATGCCCAGCGGGCTCCAAAGCCTAATCTTCATTATCTGTTTTAAAGGGGTACTCAGACCGCGGTGGTCCCGTGATCTCTGGGCCGGTAGTGGCGGCGCCCGGAACACGGAAGCTTGAATCTTCCTCATTTGTGATGTCAAGCCACGCCCCCTCCATTCATGCCTATGGGAGTAGGCATGATGGTTAGTACGTAGCCATCGCGCTTCCTCCCATAGACATGAATGGAGGGGGCGTGGTGGCTGTAGTTGGCAATCATCCGGCATGGAGTGGAGTTTGCTCCGTGCACGGATAACTGCAGGACCCCCACGATCGGACATCTTATCCCCTATCCTTTGGATATGAGGTAAGATGTTTTTCGGTAGAGTACCCCTTTAAGTCTGTTATCTGGGCAATAGAGGGGTTGATTAATTAATGAGAGGTATATACAGATTTAGGGCTAAAGTCCTGTAAAGCCATGCTCTTGCTTTATACTTTATAAACCTGCTGCCAGGTCTGCTTTAATGGACTTAACTACATCTGGTCAATTTCCCGAACAAATGCTTTGCAGGTCTACAGCTACAACCAGGACCGGACTGGCCTACCGGGATACCGGGAATATTCCCGGTAGGCCGCTCACCCTGGGGCCAACAGTGGCCGGCCTGTGCTTAGTCCCCGACCTGACCCGTTCTTATAGATCGGAGCCCGGTCGGGCTGCCCATGCACACTTGCATACAAGGGCCTGATACTATTATCAGGACCTTGTATGCAGCCAGGGCCACCGTTAGGGGGGTACAGCCAGTACTCCAGTAAGGGGCCCGGGCCCCCGCTGCACCCCCTTGCAGATGCCGCAGCACAGAAGCAGGGGATCGCTGTATACACAGCAGTCTCCTGTTTCCATGGCCGGCCCAGGACGCACTGAACTATAAGGGCGTCTGTATAGTTCAATGCGGCGCTCGGACTCGGCTGATTGACAGAGCGAAGAGCCATTGGCTCCTCGCCCTGTCAATCACTCTTGCGGGCCGCCCACATTGTGCAGGCGCTGACAAGAGGCCCGGGCTTCCGTCCTCTGCGCTCCGGCACATGAATGACGTCATCATCATGTGCCGGATCAAAGACTGGTGAAGAAGAGAAGAGGCCATGGATCGCGCGGGAGCCAGGTAAATATGTTTTTTCTTCTTCTATTCCTTCCTAAGGGGGCTACTTATAACAACCTAAGGGGGCTGCTGCTGGCTATCACTACCTAAAGGGGGCTACTGCTGGCTATCACTACCTAAAGGGGACTGCTGCTGCTGGCTATCACTGCCTAAAGGGGGCTGCTGCTGGCTATAACTACCTAAAGGGGAGTGCTGCTGCTCCTGGCTATCACTACCTAAAGGGGACTGCTGCTGCTTCTGGCTATCACTACCTAAAGGGGACTGCTGCTGCTTCTGGCTATCACTACCTAAAGGGGACTGCTGCTGCTGCTGGCTATCACTACCTAAAGGGGGCTGCTGCTGCTCGCTATCACTACATAAAGGGGTCTCCTGCTCGCTATCACTACCTAAAGGCGGCTGCTTCTGCTGTTGCTGGCTATCGCTACCTAAAGGGGGCTGCTTCTGCTGTTGCTGGCTATCACTACCTAAAGGGGGCTGCTGCTGTTGCTGGCTATCACTACCTAAAGGGGGCTGCTTCTGCTGTTGCTGGCTATCACTACCTAAAGGGGACTGCTGCTGTGGCTATCACTACCTAAAGGGGACTGCTGCTGCTGCTGGCTATCACTACCTAAAGGGGACTGCTGCCGATGCTGCTGGCTATTACTACCTAAAGGGGACTGCTGCTGCTGGCTATCACTACCTAAAGGGGACTGCTGCTGCTGCTGGCTATCACTACCTAAAGGGGACTGCTGCTGCTGCTGGCTATCACTACATAAAGGTGGCTGCTGCTCGCTATCACTACCTAAAGGGGACTGCTTCTGCTGTTGCTGGCTATCGCTACCTAAAGGGGGCTGCTTCTGCTGTTGCTGGCTATCGCTACCTAAAGGGGGCTGCTTCTGCTGTTGCTGGCAATCACTACCTAAAGGGGGCTGCTGCTGTTGCTGGCTATCACTACCTAAAGGGGGCTGCTTCTGCTGTTGCTAGCTATCACTACCTAAAGGGGGCTGCTGCTGGCTATCACTACCTAAAGGGGGCTGCTGCTGGCTATCACTACCTAAAGGGGGCTGCTGCTGGCTATCACTACCTAAAGGGGTCTGCTTCTGCTGTTGCTGGCTATCACTACCTAAAGGGGTCTGCTTCTGCTGTTGCTGGCTATCACTACCTAAAGGGGGCTGCTGCTGCTGCTGGCTATCACTACCTAAAGGGGGCTGCTGCTGCTGGCTATCACTACCTAAAGGGAGCTGCTGCTGGCTATCACTACCTAAAGGGGGCTGCTGCTGGCTATCACTACCTAAAGGGGGCTGCTGCTGGCTATCACTACCTAAAGGGGGCTGCTGCTGCTGGCTATCACTACCTAAAGGGGGCTGCTGCTGGCTATCACTACCTAAAGGGGGCTGCTGCTAACACCTAAAGGGGAGGATAATACTGTAAATGGGGGACTGCAACTATATACAGGGGGATCTACATACAGGGAGTTACCCCCTACTTATAGGGGGCTGCTACTGCATACAGGGTGTAACTATCTACAGGGGAAGCTATCTACACGGGGACCTACCTAAAGGTGGTACCTCCCTATTCTGGGCACCTGTGTAATGAGGGAAACTATGTTAAGGGACCTGTCTACTTTCTGGAGCGACCTAACTACCTAATGGATGGGGAACTACTCTTCCCCAACACACTTATCTAGCCACTCTAATATTACTGTATGGAACGTTATAGGTGCAGGAAAAGTGTGGAGCCTAAAATGTTTGTCTGGCAGGTTCTGTGCAGACGAATTGTGAAAGGGAGAAGTCGTCCTGATGGCCTGGGCTGGAAGGAGAAGAAAACGGAAAGTAAATGCCTCAAATCAAAGAAAACATCACCTGATGTAACTGTAAGTAATCCCTTATATGGTCTGCAGAGCCTGTGTAGAGCTAATATCTACAACTATATGGTCACTGTATGGGGGAATATTTCCTCCTTGTATACTGGTAATATTGGTCTAAGTATACAGGATTTGGTTAGTAACAGTATGATGGTGATATGTATGGTGATAATATTACTCCTTGTATACTGATATTATTGGTAATATTGGTCTCAGTATACAGTATTTGGTTAGTAACAGTATGATGGTAATATGTATAGTGATAATATTTCCTCCGTCTTTCTCCATTGAACTAAAGGGCTCTTGTTTTTCTTGTCCTGTGGTTTACATTTTTTTATTATTGATAATTGGGAAAATAGCAGGCAAGCCCTTGGGGGGGAGGGGGAGTCAAGTGGAGGGGCCCATGCCTTAAGCTGTGTAAGGGGCCCCAAAATTTCTGATGGCAGCCCTGCTGGTGGCTGCCATAGTGCCGCAATGCTGTGGGGCTGGTATGAAATTATTCCCAGGGCTGCTTTTTATCCCCAGTCCGGCCCTGGCTACAACTATGACTTACTGTGACTTTGAGTCCCACAAAATAGACTAGTAAGTAAATACAGTCAATTTAGGTTAATAGCCCCACTGCGCATATGCTGTGATATGAACCAGCATACCTTTTTGCAGTGTCTAACTGTATAACATCAACATAAAGTCTGAACACAACATGAATTGAGCCTCAAACAGATGAGTCTATAGAGAGAACAAAATCTCACATTCACAGCAATATCAGCACAGATTCAAGCATAAGGTTACTAGAACAAGATGGCAACTCACTATTTCATGACGCTGAAGATGATGGATTTGAAGTTACAACTGAATGATGGCAGCAAGATATGAAACATAGGCTCACAAAACAAACACCTTTTTAAATCCACCCTATTCTTTACCTAGATCTCCCCTAAACTAAACTGACACTTAAAACTAATCTCTGTCCCTGTAATATTACTGCAATAACCCTGGACCAAACTGTGCCAAACAACTAGAAAAGCACTAAGACCCTGAAAACCCCAACTGAGGCAAAACACAGAAAAGTGCAAGGGAAACAAGAACAAGACATTAAACAAAACCAAAACCTAGACAGACTAAAGCAACACTCACTGTAGGCGCTATATAAATAAAATTATTGGGGGAGATTTATCAAAACCTGTGCAGAGGAAAAGTTGCCCAGTTGCCTATAGCAACCAATCAGCTTGCTGCTTTCATTTTTAACAAGGCCTCTGCAAAATGAAAGAAGCGATCTGATTGGTTGCTATAGGCAACTGGGCAACTTTTCCTCTGGACAGGATTTGATAAATCTCCCCCATTATTATTATTATTATTATATTCAATTTTTTTCAAAGGCTAACAAAATTAAATTCCATTCAAACAAATCAGGTCAAATCAAAGATTACCTGATACTTTCATCTGAAAACAGACACCTCAATGGGGAAGGTGCAACTGTGCTTGGGAAGAAGATGGCTAGATGGATGGAGGAGAGTTTAAACTAGGGACTGGGGGGGAGGGAACCTACAACATAGAGGGGGAAGATAGTGTAGATAGAGAGGGGGGACTTATTAATGTACCTGGGGGTGGAGCGGAGGGAGGGGTTAGAAAAGTTAATAGGGATAGGCTTCAAAGGAAGAAAAACCATATGCCATTGAATTGCATGTTGACTAATGCCAGAAGTCTGTCCAATAAAACTGATGAACTGGAGTGGTTGATGTCTGAGGAGGATTATGACATAGTGGGTATAACAAAGACTTGGGATATAGTCTATTCAGGAAGGATCGGACAAAACGGAAAGGGGGAGGAGTCTGTCTTTATGTAAAGTCCAATCTGAAGGCCGCACTGCGGGAGGATATACGGGAGGGAAACGATATTGTGGAGTCATTATGGGTAGAAATATATGGAGATAAAAATAATACAATTCTGATAGGGGTTTACTATAAGCCACCAAACATAAAGGAAGAAGCAGAAGATCAATTAATGAGGCAAACAAACAAGGCAGCAAATCAAAATGAGATGATAATAATGGGGGACTTTAACTAACCTGATATACATTGAGAGACTGAGTCCTGTGAATCTCATAAAGGAAACAGGTTTCTGACTATAGCTAAAGACAATTATCTGTCCCAAATGGTGCAGGGCCCGACCAGAGGGGGCACCCTGCTAGACTTAATATTAACCAACGTACCTGACAGAGTAACTAATGTGCAAGTAGAAGGACATCTAGGAAATAGTGATCATAATATAATACATTATAACTTGTTCTTCAATAAGGGAATCTCTTGAGGGGCCACAAAAACAATGAACTTTAGGAAGGCAAAGTTTGACCAAATCAGAAAAGCCCTTAACAATATAAAATGGGATAATGTCCTCAAAAACAAGAATACTGACACTAAATGGGAGACTTTTAAAAATATCTTAAACTCTCACTGTAAGATGTATATACCTTATGGGAATAAAAGGGTCAGAAATAAAAGAAAACCAATATGGATGAATAAAAATGTTAAGAGGGCAATAAATGACAAAAATAAAGCATTTAAGCTACTAAAAGAGGATGGTAGTGAAGAAGCATTAAAAAGCTATAGAGAAAAGTGTAAAATATGTTAAAAAAAACAGATAAAAGCCGCAAAAATAGAGACAGAAAGACTCATTGCCAAAGAGAGTAAAACTAACTCCAAAATGTTTTTTAACTATATAAATAGCAAAAGGGTCAAAAATGAAAGTGTAGGCCCTTTAAAAAATAATAAAGAAGAAATTATAAACGGGGATCAGGAAAAAGCAAATATATTAAACAAATTCTTCTCCACTGTATTCACCGAGGAAAATGAAATGCCAGGTGAAATACAGCGAGATAAGGTAAACTCCCCAGAACAGGTCACCTGTCTAACCCAGGAAGAAGTACAGTGCCGCCTACAAAAAATCAAAATAGACAAATCACCAGGTCCAGATGGCATTCACCCCGTGTTCTAAAGGAATTAAGTAGTGTAATAGACATACCTCTATTTTTAATATTCATGGACTCTATAGTAACAGGGACTGTTCCCCAGGACTGGCGAATGGCAAATGTGGTGCCAATATTAAAAAAGGGGACAAAAGGTGACCCCAGAAATGATAGGCCTGTTAGTTTAACCTCTGTTGTATGTAAATTGTTTGAGGGTTTTCTTAGAGATGCTATTTTGGAATATCTTGATACAAATAAATGTATGACCCCATATCAGCATGGCTTTATGAGGGATCGGTCCTGTCAAACTAACCTGATCAGCTTTTATGAGGAGGTGAGCTCCAGACTTGACCATGGGCAATCGCTGGATGTCGTATATCTGGATTTTTCCAAAGCATTTGATACGGTTCCACATAAATGGTTGGTGCATAAAATGAGAAGGATGGGGCTAGGGAAGAATGTGTGTAAGTGGGTAAGTAACTGGCTCAGGGATAGGAAACAGAGGGTGGTTATTAATGGTACTTATTCTGATTGGGTGACTGTAACTAGTGGGGTACCACAGGGGTCAGTATTGGGTCCTGTCCTATTTAATATATTCATTAATGACCTTGTAGAGGGGTTGAATAGTAAAGTAGCAATCTTTGCAGATGATACTAAACTCTGTAAAGCGATAAACACAATAGAGGACAGGGCACTGTTACAAATGGATCTGGATAGGTTGGAGGCTTGGGCTGGGAAGTGGCAGATGAGGTTCAAAACTGATAAATGTAAGGTAATGCACATGGGGAGGAAAAATCCGGCCTGGGATTATGTATTAAATGGGAGCACACTAGGGACGACTGACGTGGAAAAGGACTTGGGAGTTTTAGATAACAGTAAATTTAGCTGTAGTGACCAGTGTCGGGCAGCTGCTGCCAAGGCAAATAAAATCATGGGGTGCATCAATAGGGGCATAGATGCCCATGACAAGGAAATAATTCTACTGCTGTACAAATCACTGGTCAGACCACACATAGAATACTGTGTACAGTACTGGGCACCAGTGTACAAGAAAGATACAGTGGAGCTGGAGAGGGTTCATAGACGGGCAACCAGGGTAATGGCAGGACTACAGTACCCAGAAAGATTATCAGAATTAGGGTTATTTAGTTTAGAAAAAAGAAGGCTTAGGGGCGACCTAATAACTATGTGTAAATATATCAGGGGACAGTACAGAGATCTGTATCTATAACAAGGGGGCATCCTCTCCGTTTAGAGGAAAGAAGGTTTCTACACCAGCACAGACGGGGGTTCTTTACTGTAAGAGCAATGAGACTGTGGAATTCTCTCCCGGAGGAGGTGGTCATGGGGAACTCTGTAAAAAAAATTAAAAGGGGTCTGGATGCATTTTTGGAGAATAATAACATCGCTGGTTATGTATATTAGAATTATAGGGACAGAACGTTGATACAGGGATTTATTCTGACTGCCATATTTGGAGTCGGGAAGGAATTTTTTACCTCTAGTATGAGTTTTTTTTTGCCTTCCTCTGGATTAACTCAGTGTTACGCCGAGTGCTCCGGGTCCCTGCTCCTCCCCGGAGCGCTCGCGGCGTTCTCCTCTCTGCAGCGCCCCGGTCAAACCCGCTGACCGGGAGCGCTGCACTGACACTGACGTCGGGGATGCGATTCGCATAGCGGGACGTGCCCGCTCGCGAATCGCATCCCAAGCCACTTACCTGTCCCCGTCCCCGGCGCCAGCTATCTAAGATTTAAAGGGCCAGTGCACCAATGATTGGTGCCTGGCCCAATCAGTCTAATTAGCTTCCACCTGCTCCCTGCTCATATAACCTCACTTCCCCTTCCCACTAGTGCCGGATCTTGTTGCCTTGTGCCAGAGAAAGCGTTTAGTGTATGTCCCAAGCCTGTGTTCCAGACCTTCTGCTGTTGCCCCTGACTACGACCCTTGCTGCCTGCCCTGACCTTCTGCTACGTCCGACCTTGCTCTTGCCTTGTCCTTTTGTACCGCGCCTGTCTCAGCAGTCAGAGAGGTTGAGCCGTTACCGGTGGATACGACCTGGTTGCTACCGCAGCAGCAAGACCATCCCGCTTTGCGGCGGGCTTTGGTGAATACCAGTAGCAACTTAGAACCGGTCCATCGGTACGGTCCACGCTAATCCCTCTCTGACACAGAGGATCCACATCCAGCCTGCCGAATCATAACACTCAGTAGGGACTCATTAGGGATATAGGTTGAACGTGATGGACTCTGGTCTTTTTTCAACCTTATGAACTATGTTACTAATAAAACAGTTGTCTAGCCATCTTAGACAGCTACGTAAGCAAGAAAACAGGAAGTAATAGGAAGATTCCTGCTATATGTAACAGTAAAAATAGAAAGGTGTTTGTTTTTAAAATAAACTACATTGGGGATTACAATTGAATTGACGGGTCAGAGATCATGTCTATTATTGGAAAATATTCCTTTTTACTCAGATTTCTCCAAAAGAGTATTTTACACATTATATGGTAATAAATGTTTATTTTGTGCAATTATTTGATTTTATTGTGTGGGGAAAAAAAACAAATAAACCAGTTTTTAGATTGTTAAATTTTATAAAATTAGTTTTCAATATTATTTTACATCGAGTACAAGATGTATTAAGAAAATCAACCATGCAAAATGTTTTCTTATTTGAGTTCAAATTATCTGGGCAGACATCTTCCTTATCTCGACATGCTTTTATGACCCATCCCGCATTAAGGTAAACCGTGGGAAACGGTTGGCAGAATAGCACAAAGTGAATATAAATTCCAATAGGACAACAGAATTATGTGTATTTCTCTATGTGTATATGCTAAATTATTTGCCATTGGTCAACTACTCCCACCTCAAATGCCAACCAGATGTGAGCTATGTATCATAATGGAAATATGAACATTGCAATATTTAATATGCTCACATTTGTCAGCACTTCTTTACAGGGCTTTCTCTAAATAGAAAATGTTCCCAGACAAAATCCATTCTAGTATCTCAGTGAATAGCTCAGAAAAACAAGATGGTCCCTCGAGATTTCCTGGTGAATACCACTAACACAGATTATCATTGAGAGGAGAGTATGTAATTGAATATGTAACCTTATCCACTAATGGAGATCACACTAAGTACTTGGTGAGTTACTAATATGGTTATTTTATGAGCATGGAAACATTCATTGCTATTTAAATGAATAATGGACTTTTTGCTATTGTATCTATTAGAAATAATCTAAATAAAACATGTTGAATGCTCTTTTTTGGGAATAACACCATTGCAGATTTCATCTCAATTTTGAACCCAAATTTAGGACTCAATCCTGCAAGAAGAAGTATAATTCTTTCCTTTTGTTTCCCCTTTTTATAAAACCAATCCAGACTTTTGTACAATTGTACCAAAAAACTGCAGAGGTGTTTTTCCAAAGAAAAACTGTGCGTGAAGCCCTCCTGAATAGGGTATGCCAGAGCAAAAAAATTTAGGGGAAAAGTGTTTGATTTCAGGGGGTTTAATCAAGCAATTTATTTATGGGGATTTAAAAAGGATAGAGCAAAATTATAGCGTTGATATTTATAACCAAGAGAACATAACACAAATGTATTTCCACGAAAATACACACTATCTATCCAAGTTTTATTTATACACTACAAATGCTCAAAGTGGCTTCCATCGGTGACACAGCAGATGTCTAGGCAACAGTCCAGTTCTGTCCGGACGCATGCTGGCATGTCCTCAGAAATGGACTCCACTGTTTTAATGATGTGTTGTCTTAGGTTATTCAGATCCTGTGAATGAGGGTAGGGGGGGGGGCAGATATACTGAGACCCTGATGTAGCCCAACAGAAGGAAGCCCCAGGATGTTAGATCTGATGCTAGAATTGTTAGTAAATTGATGATAGCCTAATGAAACAACATGTATTGGGCGCACCGGAAACAGATCAGCGCTGGCCTTTACAATCACCAGATCTAACCTCTATTGACTTATTTCTGTGGGCTACATCAAGGGCTGTATATTGGTCTTTCCACAGGATCTAAACAACCTGAAACAAAGCGTCACTGAAAACAGTCGAGTCCATATCTGAGGACACATCTCAACAGAACTGGACTGCCACCTAGACATCTGCCATGTCAGCGGAAATCACTTTGAATATTTGCAGTGTTTAGATAAAACTTGTATAGATAGTGGGGGAGATTTATCAAAGTTGTCTATGTCCCACATCAATAATAGACCAAACTACAGAGTGTTAGGCCGGTCTATTGTGCGCCTAATTCATCAAAAGGTGCATGGCTCTTGATAAATTCTGTGCACAGACTTCGTGATCTATGCTTTAGACTGTATTTAAACCTGCTCCAGCATGGTCTGACATTTCGGCGTACTTTCAGTCGATGCGACTTGTCGCCGAAAAGTCGCTTTTGATAAATTCAGCACCAATGCATTTTTCTGTCTAAAATAGACTAGACTGCATCATGTTATAAAATTCCTCTAAAGCAAAAGTCGCAAAAAAAGTCGCACATATTTAGACTGCGACTTTCTGTGCGACAATTTTAGACAGGAAAAAACAGTCTAAATCCTTTGATAAATCTCCCCCAGTGTGTCTTTTCATGTTAATAAATTTGTTCAATTATGAATACTAAGGTCAGCATTTATCATTGTCAGGGCCAGATTAAGGCTGCCTGGAAGACGGAGCACTTCATTATGTTGCCCCCCCCCCCCCCCCCGACAGTTCCCACAGTACAGTTGCAGTGCAGTACAGTTCCCCCACATTAGGTGCAGTATAGTTCCCTCACATTAGATGCAATACAGTTCCCCACAATAGGTGCAGTACAGTTCCCCCACATAAGGTGCAGTACAGTTGCCCCACATTAGGTGCAGTATAGTTCCCCCACATTAGGCGCAGTACAGTTTCCCCACATTAGGTGCAGTACAGTTTCCCCACATTAGGTGCAGTACAGTTCCCCCACATTAGGTGCAGTACAGTTCCCCCACCCACATTAGGTGCAGTATAGTTCCCCCACATTAGGTGCAGTATAGTTCCCCCACATTAGGTGCAGTATAGTCCACCACATTAGGTGCGGTACAGCTCACCCACATTAAGTGCAGTATAGTTCCCCCACATTAGGTGCAGTATAGTTCCCCCACATTAGGTGCAGTATAGTTCCCCCACATTAGATCCAGTACAGTTCCCCCACAGACATACAGCCTTCAGCCATATACAGTGTATGGCTGGAGGCTGAATGCCTGTTTACTGCCCCACTATGGGCCATAGCAGTAGGTCCCGAGAGCGGAGGTCGAAACACTGAAGATGACATGCCGCTGGTAACTTACCATGCGCGCGCCACATCCTCCTCACTGCTCCGCTCTGCATTTCTTCTATGGGCGCATGCACGGGATGTCAGTGACATCCCTGCATGCGCAAACTCCTGGCGGCCCCTGCATTTTTTAAGTTGACGCAGGGGGCACCGCAGAGAGGTAACCCCCGGGACATCCTTGTGTCCTGAAAAGATTTTTCGGGACACAGGGATGTCCCGAGGGTGACGGAGGCCCCCTGCGGGTACGGAACATGCGCTCCATGAGCGTCAATGATGATCCGGCCCTGATCATTGTAGGTGTAAGTGAAGCATTTTTTTACACTTTTTTGTGTGTGCTGGTAATGTGTAGGAGCATCAAATGTATTAAATGGACGCAGAGCATTTGATACATTTTGCGCAGTTCACATATTCTGAAATTTCTCTCTTCACATACACCAAAAAGCTAAGCTAAGTCTGGGCTGGTGTAGTTTTAGAGACTTTTCAGTGGCTTTGCGCCTTTTTTTTTTTTACACCTTTTCAAAAAAAGGCGCAGTTCATAAAACCTTCCATATAATGTGAATTGCAACTCAAAATCAGCAGAAATGTGTAAACTAAAAGGCGCAAAATAGACACAAAAAACTGTCTAAAGACAATGATAAATGTCGGCCTAAGGCTATAATGTTGCACTATCCTTTTTAAATCATTCTGTATTTTAGATAGGGCCAGGGACTATTTATATTGTTCAGAATATTCAGCAGACTAGATGGCCCGAATGACTCTTATCTGCCGACATATTTTATGTTTCTTTTTGGCGCCAGACAAAAAAAAAAAAAAGAGGTTGCGGTATAAAACAATTCACAAATCCTATTAAAATATAATAACAATCTTGTTAAGATTCCAGCAAGCATAAGAAGTATTTCTCGACAATAGTCCCATGAAATATTGGACATCAGATCATTATTCCATGATTCCTGGTTATAATGGTAAACCAGATGCTGAACTTGCACTTTCTAGTATTGAAGGAATGCTGAAGAATATCAGGAAATGTTATTTTTCTCAGAGACGGCATGCTGTGTATCTACGTCCTCTCTAAACAAGCCACTCTGCGCGATACCTAAATACAATTCTAAATATGCTTTCTTTTCTCTTCCCGATTTCCCAGATCAGATAAACAGTAGCATCTGGCTATTCAGTGAGTCAATCTTTACAATCCAGAAAGCAGTCACTGTAGCCTACTCAGACATTCTCGTGGATGGGCTATATGCCCAGTGTGTTATAATAACCCAGTAAAGCTCCTATCACCCGCAGAGAGTACATTAGTATTATTATATATCTTCTGCTTTATTTATGACTTTAAATAGGATTTACCCCAAATGGTACTTCATCTAAGTTCTTTTCCAGTAAAAAGATCAAGAGAGTATTAAAGTATATAGAACCTAAATGCATATATCCTCAAAGGAGACTTTCAGTCTTACATAAATAAAGCTAAATCATTGGACAATAACAGTTTTAAATAAACTGTGTATCTCAATTCTCAAAAAAAAAAACACAGAGGGGTGCTCCCTTGTTTAGTAATAAAGGGTTTCTATGTCCCCCATCACCTCCCGACAGGTTTCTACTATCACAGTCAGGTTGTGCTATAGATAGGTACAACGCTATGTTAGGCATATAAGTGTACCAGCTTGCTTGCACGTGAGTGACAGGAGTGCAAAATGTTAAAAGTGGCAGGGGTCAGTACATGACCCCCAAAATCTTTTATTAGTAAAATTCCGATGTGTTTTGGCACACTTTTGCACCTTTCTCAGGCTTCTTTCACACTACAAAATGACTCCGTTTTAAAGATCCGTACAAAGTTCTGTCTGAAAATCAGCTGTAAAACGTCAGTTACAAAATCCTATACGGCCGTTAGAAAATCCCATTATACTGCAGTCCATGGGATCTTTCTAATAGCCGTTTTAACCCGTTATTAATAACGGCCGTTATTTTGTGACGGGAGATATAGGGCTGGGCGGTATACCGGTTCATACCGAATACCGAAATTTTTGTGCTAAACGATATGAATTTTAACCAATACCGCAATACAGGTTTGGCCCCTCCCCCTCGGGAAAGAATGATCAGCCCAGCGCTGCACTGTCATATTTGACCCGCGAGCGCTGTTCTGCCCCCCCACCCCAATTAATTATCAGCCCAGCGCTACTACTCAGATATGTCACCCGCAAGCGCTGCCTTCCTGGTTCTCCTGTTTATTGCGGCCACCGGCCACCAGTGGTCTTCAACCTCCAGATGTTGCAAAACTACAACTCCCAGCAGCCGTTGGCTGTCCGGGCATGCTGGGAGTTGTAGTTTTGCAACATCTGGAGGTCCGCAGATTGCAAACCACTGCTCTATACTGTATCCCTATGCCCGGGCTGCAAAAGGTAAACAAAATAAACTTTAACTCACCTTCCCAGTTGGTCCGGACGTGCTTCCCAGGGAATGGAACGTTGGATAGCTGTCAGCCTTTCACCGGCCGCAGCGATGTTCCGCCGACTTCTTACATGACAGTGGGCTCAGCCTATCACCGGCCGAGGCGGAACATCGCTGCTGCCGGTAATAGGCTGACGGCTGTCGACGTTCACGTCCCCAGCATAAGGCCAACGTCAGAACATGCGTTAGTTTATTTTTTTACGTTTTGCAGACCGGGCATAGGGATACTGCACAGTATAGAGAGTGTCAGCGACGGCGGCCGCAACAAACTGGAGGACAAGGAGAGCAGTGCTTGCGGGTGACATGAGTAGTACCCCGATGGGGGCAGTGCAGCGCTGGGCTAATAATAAATTTTGGGGGAGGGGGGGGTATACCGTTCTATACCGTGGAGCCGCCATAAGTTACAAAAATACCGCAATACACATATTTGGCCATACCGCCCAGCCCTAGGAAGATAGTAACGGGAGAAATAGTGCATGCACTATTTCTCCCGTTACTATCTTCCGTCACAAAATAAGGTCCGATATTAATAACGGTCTATAACAGGTTAAAACGGCTATTAGAAAAATCTATTAGAAAAAGTCTATGGGATTTTCTAACGGCCGTACAGGATTTTGTAACTTCCGTTTTACAGCTGATTTTCAGATGGGAACGTCGTACGGATCTTTAAAACGGAGTAATTTTGTAGTGTGAAAGGGGCCTCAGGTCCACAAAATGATACCTCCCAGGGTCAAGTGTGGGTGCTTCTTTGGGATTACCACTCTCAACGCTGGCAGCCATTATTTTGTGAACCTGAGGAAAGTGCAAGTGTGCGCCCAAACACAATGTTTGAATTTTCCTCATAAAAGATTTTATGTCTACGAATTTCCATTAAAATCCCTGCTTTCTGTCAGTGAATAAGGACATTCTTGGTTACATCTGTAGCCAGAAACCTCATCCTAATCTTCAGTTTCCTGCTTTGTGACAGGAACAGAAAACAAAAATGACAGACTGCCTGATTCGACACATGATAGACACCACAAGCACCTGAGGTTTCTCACGACAGAAGTTATGGCGAAGGCTTTAATGGATCTTCCAATGCAGATATGAACCTAATCTAATACTACTCACAGCTGGGGGGTTTGTTACACTTGTATCCAGTCTAGGTAATCCTGGGTAAGTAAAATATAACAGCAACACAAATCTTTCTTCTGACTGGACAGTGTGCTACATTGTATCATACTGTAGCCTGGTTAGATAAATGGTACCTGCCATTAGTAAAAAAAAAATTACGATTAGCCTATTTGAATTACTTTTCTAATATACTTTTTCATAAAATTTTGTAACTTTATATGTTACATTAACCCCTAAAAGCTTAGCCACCAGGGGTCCTCCTTCTGGTCCTGCCTGTAGTCATGCTTGCAGATTGTCTCCTGCAGCAGCCTGGAGAGACAAGTCAGGAAATGCAGGTGGGATCTCAGCCAATCACAACCCATCTCACACTGAACTGCTCTGGGCTGTGTGTAGCAGAGTGAGGGTGGAAGTTCTCCCCTGTAGGAATTCAGATGATGTCACGCCTGCTGGGGAACGTCCCTTCCTAGTCTGTGGAGCTCAGTGAGACTAAGCAAAATATATAGCACAATATCATGATAGGAAAAAAAATAAAATAAAATAAAGGCTGGTGGTGATTTATCATGATAGAGGGAGTGAACTGAGATGATTAAAAAATGTATCCAGCTCCTGACAGGTACTCTTTAACATTGGAGTGCCTAGGTGTGATATAACTGCACCAATCAGCTGTGAAAAGTATGACAGCTGTTCAAACTATCGCAGTGGTCTTCAAACGGTGGCCCTCCAGCTGTTGCAAAACTGCAACTCACAGCATGCCTGGACAGCTAGGAGTAGTTTTCTTCCCGACATCTGAGGGGCCACACTTTAGAGACCACTGAGGCTATAGCATCTGGATGTAAAAAAGAATGCAGGAGCAGCATGATAGATCAGTAATTAGCAATGTTGCCAAGTCACACTGTGGTCCTGTGTGAGATTAAGGGCAATGTCTAAAAGAAGTTTTTTCTCCATTTTTGTGTAGGTTACCTCTGGGTACTCTGGTTTCCTACCAAACTTTAACCCCTTAAGAACTCAGCCCATTTGGGCCTTAAGGACTCAGACAATTTTATTTTTACGGCAACGGAGGGGAGGGTTATTTATATGTGTTTCCGGCTGGAAGACGATGTGGGCCAGTTGAAGCATATCTTGCGAAACGGCACCGTAGCCCCAAACGAACGTCCCCCTGTGTATTGTCCACCTGTGTCTTGCACTGTTCATACCCTTCATGGATTAATAAAGAAGCTTGAAGTTGACGTACTTGGTGAGTTGCCCTGGTTTTCTTTTCTCTCTTCAATTGAACAATTTTATTTTTTCGTTTTCGATTTTTCCTCCTCGGCTTTTACAAATCATAACTTTTATATTTTCATGCATAGACTAGTATGAGTGCTATTTTTTTTTTTTGCGTGACCAGTTGTCATTTTTAATGACATCACTCTTTTTACCATAAAATGTATGGCACAACAAAAAAAATTACTATTTGTGTGGGGAAATTGATTAGAAAACTGAAATTTTGCTAATTTTGGAAGTTTTTAACCACATTAGTGTATTTAACCCCTTAAGGACGCAGGGTTTTTCCGTTTTTGCACTTTCGTTTTTTCCTCCTTACCTTTTAAAAATCATAACTCTTTCAATTTTCCACCTAAAAATCCATATTATGGCTTATTTTTTGTGTCACCAATTGAATCCCCCCCCCCTTTTCCCATAAAAAACAAAAAAAAAACAGTGTAAATAAAAATAAAATGAACCCCTTAAGGACCCGGGGTTTTCCCGTTTCTGCACTTTCGTTTTTTTCCTCCTTACCTAAAAATACATATGATTGCTTATTTTTTGCGACACCAATTCTTCTTTGTAATGACATCAGTCATTTTACCCAAATATCTACGGCGAAACGGAAAAAAAAAATCACTGTGCGACAAAATCGAAAAAAAGCACCATTTTGTAATTTTTGGGGGCCTACATTTCTACGCAGTGCATATTTCGGTAAAAATTACACCTTATCATTATTCTGTAGGTCCATACGGTTAAAATGATACCCTACTTATATAGGTTTCATTTTATCGTACTTCTGGAAAAAATCATAACTACATGCAGGAAAATGTTTACGTTTAAAAATGTCATCTTCTGACCCCTATAACTTTTTTATTTTTCCACTTTTTTCCACTTTTTGATCACTTTTTATTCATTTTTTTAAATGGTATAAAAAGTGACCAAAAACACGCTTTTTTGGACTTTGGAATTTTTTTACGTGTACGCCATTGACCGTGCGGTTTAATTAACTATATCT
Organism: Hyla sarda; assembly: GCF_029499605.1. Classification (NCBI taxonomy): domain Eukaryota; kingdom Metazoa; phylum Chordata; class Amphibia; order Anura; family Hylidae; genus Hyla; species Hyla sarda. The sequence goes on along the minus strand of NC_079189.1, from coordinate 181,252,375 downwards.
TTTTATAGTTCGGACATTTACGCATGCAGCGATACCACATATGTTTATTTTTATTTACACTGTTTTATTTTTTATGGGAAAATGGGGGTGATTCAAACTTTTATTAGGAAAGGGGTTAAATGATCTTTATTAACACTTTTTTTTTACTATTTTTTTGCAATGTTATAGCTTCCATAGGGAACTATAACATTGCACACACTGATCTCTCATCCTGATCACAGGCATGTTAATCATCAGTGTTATCGGTGCTTGACTGCTCCTGTCTGGATCTCAGGCACGGAGCAGTCCTTCGCCGATCGGACACCGAGGAGGCAGGTAAGGTCCCACCCGGGGTCCTGTAAGCTGCTCGGGATGCCGCGATTTCACCGCCGCTGTCCCGAGCAGCCGGGATACTTTCACTTTCGCTTCAGACGCGGCGGTCAGCTTTGATCTCCGCGTCTGAAGGGTTAATACAGGGCATCAGCGCGATCGGTGATGTCCTGTATTAGCCGCGGGTCCTGGCCGTTGATGGCCGCCGGGACCGACCCGATATGATGCGATATGATGCGGCATATCGCAGGAGCCAGCAGAGGATGTAACTATACATCCTTCGTCGTTAAGGGGTTAAAATCCCTCTATTTTGCTGACCTATAACTTTTTCATTTTTCCTTTTAAGCGGTGTTAAAAGGGCTCATTTTCTGCGCCGCGATCTGTACTTTTTTTTTATAGCACATTTGCATATATAAAACTTTTAATACATTTTTTTGGAATAAAATGTTATAAAAAAGCAACAATTTTGGACTTTTTCTACGTTCACAACGTTCACTGTACGAGATAATTAACATATTTTAATTGTTCGGATATTTACGCACGCAGTGATACCAAATATGTTTATTAAAAAAATGTTTACACTTTTTGGGGGTAAAATGGGGAAAAAGGGACAATTTAAATTTTTATTGGGGGAGGGGATTTTTCTATTTTTTTTTTAATTTTTAACTTTTTTCTTTACTTTTTTTACTTTTATTTTTACACTTTAATAGTCCCCATAGGGTACTATTTATAGCAATCATTTGATTGCTAATACTGTTTAGTGCTATGCATAGGGCATAGCACTGATCAGTGTTATCTGCTATCTCCTGCTCTGGTCTGCTCAATCTCAGACCAGAGCAGAAGACACCGGGAGACAGACAGTGGCAGGTGAGGGGACCTCCGTCCACCATTACAGATGATCGGATTGCCGCGGCAGCACTGCGGGCGATCCGATCATGCATTTTTCTGATCACACTCCCGCAGATGCCGTGATCTCTATTGATCACGGCATCTGAGGGGTTAATGGCAGACATCCGCACTATCGCGGATGTTGGCCATTACCGGCGGGTCCCTGGCTGCTATCAGCAGCCAGGAACTGCGGCGCATGATCTGAGTATCACTCCGATGCTCGCAGTCATGTACAGGACGTAAATGTAGGTCCTGGTGCGTTAAGTACCACCGCACCAGGACGTACATTTACGTCCTGTGTCGTTAAGGAGTTAAAACTGTACTGGGAACACAATGTAAATCTGAAATGCTATAGAATATGTCAGTGCTTTACAAAAAATGCAATCAGTCAATGAAAAATGAACACAAAGTATACTAAAATTGTTACTACACACTGATTATTTGACATGCATTATTGACAGTGCTAAAAAATAAAACTTTTTAACATGCCCTACAATATCCTCATAACAGGCTGACTGTACAGAACTGAAATAACAATCTCTCCGTAGTGTAACACATACTGACTGTGGTGCTCATATATGCAAGAAATCACAGATGATTGACTTCAAAGTCTGCATATACAGATTTCCAATACTCAGATTTATGTTTTATAACATATATATATATATATCTATATATATATATATATATATATATATATATATATATTTTACTGTAAAATCCATAACGGCAAATCTGGAACAAATCGACAAAACCTGTTCAAACCACAGCATTAAAATCCCATGTATTTTTTCCCCTGACTTTTCTATACAGACCTGCAGCAGTTTATGTAAACTGGCCCCCAAAAACTGTACACTTATTGTAGCAAATAAGCTTTCGCGAGCAGGCCCCTCACTTCTCCTGTTTGACTATTTAGTGTGTAATATTGTAATGACTGATTCTTGTTTTTATTTTTATCTTCAAAATTGTAAAGTACTGCGGAATCTAATAATGTAAATAGAAAAGGTAGACTGCACTCACCGTCCTCGTAGCTTTTCATGGCACGAACATTCCGTGCGGCAGGGAGATATTCCGATGCGGGCGCCCAGAGCACCCGCATCGGAATATCTTCCTGCCACACAGAATGTTTGTGCCATGAAAAGCTACGAGGACGGTGAGTGCAGTCTACCTTTTCTATTTACATTATTAGATTACTACACTTCATTCTTTATTAGTTTGGCAAACTACATTACAGCTACGGCCACTGAAAAATCCTGAGAACTGCTGTATTGGATTGTAATATATGGACTTCTGCATGTGATTGCGCTCTGTTCTTCTCTCCAAATATTAGTACTGCGGAATATGGATCGACCGATTATCGGTTCGGCCGATATTCACGATTTTGGACGTTATCGTATCGGCAATTACCTTGGCGATAATCCCCCGCCCCGTACCTCCCCCCCCTATCACACCGCCCCTCCACCGCACCGCCAGAGACCGCCCAGGGCCTGGGATCCGCACTACTTCTGGCTCCTGCAGCGCCCTGCATTACGCTGTGCGCTGCGCAATGACGAGTGACGTCCTCAACATCCGTCAGTGCGCACAGTGACAGCTCAGGACACCCCCGGAGCCAGAAGTAGCGTGGACCCGGGGAACAGGTAATTATAAAACCGGGTTGGACTAAGGACCGTCAGGGAGAGAGAAGCAGGCGGCGGTGGTCTCTGGCCAGAGGATAGGCAGGGGGGAGGTGCAGCGGTGGTTGGACTCAGGAGGACCCCAGGACAGGCAGGGGGAGAGAAGCGGGTGGCGGCGGCGGTGCTGAAATAGACGATAACTTATACCGGAATATCGGTATAAGTTATCGGCTATCGGCCTTAAAGTCCACAGATTATCGATATCGGCCCTAAAAAAAATCGATATCGGTCGATCCCTACTGCGGAATATGTTGCCGCTATATCAATATTATACTACAACATTTGCAATACAATGCTTTAACGGAATGCGCTATTTAAAAAAAAAATTTAAATTAAATAAACAAAATAAAATAAAATTATCATTTGGACAGGCATCTTCTTGGCATCTGTACTGCCATGCAAATAAGCCCATCATCGTACAGAATTGGTAGTGTTCACTCATTCTGTTAGACCACTTAGCCAGTCAGCTGTAAAATTTACATGGGCACCATAGTGACTCCAATAGAAGCCACGTTTGGCATAGGTAGTTTCTGTGTCACATTAGAGTTTGGCTGGTTAATGTGGTGCACTTCAGTGTGGTCCACCAACTTTGTGGGTGATTGTTGGGTACATGTTCACACGTGCCATATTTTGCTGCATATTGTTTTTAGCTAATTTTCCTACTCACTGAAGTCAATGGGTAGCAAAATCAGCTGCAGAAAATCCCCCAAGGGCTCGTTCTCACAGGTCGATCTGATAGGGAACTCGCAACATGTTTTCTGCTGCGGGTTTGAATGGGGGCGGGATCTGCATGGGCTCTCCTTGGCAGATTTTTGGTAGCAGAATTTCCACTGGGAAAAATTTGACGCAAACCCCATTTTCCCTATCAAATCCGCCCTTGTAGGTGAACTCTAAAAGTAACTTTGATTTTGCAACCAAAATAACTTTTATGCAAATCTAAAATAATATTTACTGGGAAATAATATTTACTGGAATTTGTCTGTAAAGGTGTTTGTCCTGCAGACATATTTCAGCTCTGAGTCATAGGGAATTTATCTTTTTCCTCTGACTAAGACTTTCGTCCAGGGAACAAATAAAATTGAAGGAATAATATATTCTTGTAAAGACAATAGCACAGTACCCTATGTAGCATGCTGGAATTCCAGGTACAATCCACAAGTGTTTTCTGCACTGTGTCCACGATGCATCCAATGCACAAAGGGTACAAGAACCAGACCAGGCTGCATTATTACCCACAGTTCAATAGGATAAGCAGATTGCTGCAAGCTAATCAAGTAATCCCATCCTACCTTCAGCGTGGCTTTCTGACAAGCTCTTCTCTGTAATGCTGTGTATCTTAATGGAAGTCCCTGGGGATAACCTGAGTAAATATACATTTATTGCACAAGGAAACTTACAGTCAACAGATTAGTGGAAATGACTGTTGATGGTTGTTACTGAAAGCTGAGTGTAGCCTTCTTCTTTAATATAGTTTTCTATGAGATTATTGTTTAAAGGGGTTTTCCAATGTATTAAAAAATATAGCCATAGAGGGAATTGGAAAAAAAAGCTATACTTTTAATCCCCTGCCACTTCCACTTGTAAAGCTCTGGTGCTCCCGCCATCTTTGTTTTCATGGTTGCAGTAATGACGTGCCTGTATACCCACAGCACTGAATGAAATCCCTGAGGCCAGTGATTTTCTGCAGCAGTGAAGTGGCTATATGGGCATGTCATCAATGCAGCTATGTAAACAAAGCTGACGCATTCCGCATGTTCAAAAAAAGTTTAGCATTGACTATTCAACACTAATTATGTCTACAATGCAGAAACACATACATGATATAAAATACAAATATTTAAAGGGGTTCTCCGGTGCTTAGACATCTTATCCCCTATCCATCTTTTTTTAATAAGATGCCTGATCGCGGGAGTCCAGCTATCACGCCCCCTCCCATAGGCTTGCATTGAGGGGCGGAGCGTGACGTCACACGGGGGGGCAGAGGCGTGACGTCACACGCTGTCGGCTCTGTGGTCGTCGGTAATCAGACCCGGAGCGTGTTCGGGACTGATAATAAACGGGGTGCCATGTGCAAGATCCCGGGGGTCCCCAGCGGATAGGGGATAATATATCTAAGCACCGGGGAACCCCTTTAAAGGGTAATTTGGAATTCTTAAAATCCCTCATACATTGTTCCGCTGGAGAATTGTAAAGAATTATAGGTAAATGCAGCAGTTGGTATAGTCTGAGGATCGTGACATAACGCCCCGCCCCTTTAATGTAAGTCTATGGAAGGGGGTGTTATTGGCCGCCACGCTCTCTCCCATAGACTTGCATTAAGGGGGCGGGACGTGACATCACGATCCTCCGGCCTCTGCATCGCCAGTCATCAGGCACGGAGCGAAGTTCGCTCCCTGCACCCCAGATGACAGGGGGCTGCCGGAGAGATCTTGGGGGTTCCCAGCAGCGGGACGCCCACGATCAGACATCTTATTCCCTATTCTTTGGATAGGGGATAAGATGTCTAAGGGCAGAGTACCCCTTTAAAGCAATTCAGAAACAAATAATCCCTGACTTATATTTACCCCAGGGTCTATGATCCCCTTACATTTTGGCTATATAATATACAGTGAAACTTTGAAAAGACCACCCAAAATTGGATTGAAAAGTGTTCTAGGAGGTGGTCTTCTCAAAGATAATGTCCCCTATGCATAAGGTTGACTGGAATAGGGAGTGGTCTTCTCAAAGAGGTCTTTTGAGGAGGTTTCACTGTACTACTTTACATTAAAAATAAATAAAAGTAGCAAGAAACATACTAATATAATAATAACAACAACAACAACAGTTATAAATCAATGCAAAACCTAATAAAAAATTTCACTTTGGATTGATAAAATTTTAAAGAAATATATGGTTTTACATAAAGTGTAACCACTGCATAAGGAGAAAGGAAGCGTTATCCCGACATACTTGGATATAGTCTGAAAAGCTTGAACATTTCAGGAACAGGGTAAATAGTCACAGGGGATGTCCCCAGCAACTGCTTCCTGCCCCGCCTGCCTTGAGTGGCTTTGTAGAACTGTGAGCGAGCATTTTAGAGTAAATCAGAGCATATTGGGAGTGCGCTCCCTGTCTTTGTTTGATGCTGCCCATAGTTCAGACAGAATGAAACCGCTGACAGGTTTTTTAAAGGGGTACTCCGCTGCTCAGCGTTTGGAATAAACTGAAGCTCGTGACATCATAGCCCCACCTCCTCATGATGTCACGCCCAGCCCCCTCAATGCAAGTCTATGGGAGGGGGAGTGACGTGTTCTGGACAGTTCCTGATACGCTGGAGCCGGCGCCGTAAGCTTGTGACATCATAGCCCCGCTCCTCACGACATCCCGTCCCGCCCCCTCAATGCAAGTCTATGGGAGGGGGCGTAGACACATACAGCATTCCGATCAGTTTGTTACAAACGCTGAGCTCACAGCCATTTCCATGTTGGTTATCGGTAAATCAAACATTAAATATCTACAAATCAGTAAATACCTAGCCCTTCCCTCAGTGGGCACAACAGTATGCAGTCAAGGTAATGCCAGAGTGGCACACTGAGGCAAATTATCAGAGATAGAAAAGCTGCTGGTGAAGTATTTAGCTCATAACTAAGGGGTACGCTTTGAAACATATCATCACACTTGTAATGGTCGTGTAGGAATCAACTCCCAGCTCCCACGATATATAAGAACAATGTAACAAGAATTACTTGTGTCTTGTCAAAATAAAGAATAAATGAACAAGAAAAAGTAAGAGAACCAAATCAAGTCTATGAGTTCTTTTTTTCAAATATGATATGATTGCTGTTATGATTGCTGTAAAAGCTCTATATCTCAGTTATTACTGTAAGTATTTAGCTCATAGACCTTGTCTAGATTGGATACAATTGTCTCTCCTCTCAGCAGACAGTGGGTCAGTAGGTCAGCTGGGAAGAAATAAGAATCTTTCACTAAAAGGAGTACTCCGGCGCGCACTTTTTTCCATTTATCCCGTCCGGGCTGCAAAATAAAAGAAAACACACTTTCTCTTACCTGCATACGCTCCCCCGGTGCTCCGGTACAGGTGTTCGGACCCCGGGCTGTATTCTTCTTACTTCCTGTTAGCCCGGCACATCACGCGGAGCTTCAGCCTATCACCGGCCGCAGCGATGTCCCGCCTCTGCTGGTGATAGGCTGAAGCTCCGTGTGACGTGCCGGGCTAACAGGAAGTAAGAAGAATACAGCCCGGGGACCAAACACCTGTACCGGAGTGTACCGGAGCTACGGGGGCTCGTTGGCAGGTAAGAGAAAGTGTGTTTTCTTTTATTTTGCAGCTCGGACGGGATAAAAGGAAAAAAGTGAGCGCCGGACTACTCCTTTAATGGGACATGTTGGGACCCGTTGAAGTTTGTTGCGCTACGGACCGTCCAGTTGTTTGTTTATGAAACTGATTCTGCAACAGAGCTCCAGAACTGAGATATGGGTTTTGTAAGCATCATTTATGGTGAACATGTGACTTTTTGATCCATTGGTATAACATTTTCTTTGAAGAATGGATGATTAAAAATGCAATGTTGGAAATTTTGAGTACTTTCATTTAAAGGGGTATGCCGGTGGAAAACTTTTTTTTTCAACTGGTGCCAAAAAGTTAAACAGATTTGTAAATTACTTCTACTTAAAAATCTTTTAGTACTTTTTAGCGGCTGTATACTACAGAGGAAATGCTTTTCTTTTTTGATTTCTCTTCTGTCACAACCACAATGCTCTCTGTTGACCTCTGCTGTCCATTTTAGGAACTGTCCAGAGCAGCATATGTTTGCTACATGGATTTTCTCCTGCTTTGGACAGTTCCTAAAATGGACAGCAGAGATCAGCAGAGAGAATTCTGGTCGTGACAGAAGAGAAATCCAAAAATAAAAGCATTTCCTCTGTAGTATACAGCTAAAAAGTACTGGATTAAGATTTTTTAGTAGAAGTAATTTACAAATCTGTTTAACTTTCTGGAACCAGTTGATTTAAAAAAAAAAAAAAGTTTTCCGTAAAACATCTTTAAGAAGATCACCCAAAATTACATTGAAGAGTGGTCTTGTATTTTTTTTTATGAGGGTGGTCTTCTCAAAGAAAATGACAACTATGCATAATTTACGATTGACTGAAAATCTGAAATACGCAATCTGGTCTAGAGAGGTGGTCTTTTGAAGAGGTTTTACTGTATATAAATATTATGGGACATTGATTACCTCTGACTATAGCTCAATACTGTGATCACTATTAGGGTATGTTCACACTACAGAGTGTGAACGGAATCTCCGCTCGCAGAATTCAGCGAGCGGAGATTCAGACTGGCAGCCGGCGGCAGCGGTAGGACCGCGCGGCACTGCGCCGACACCATTGACGGCTATGCAGTGTTCGTGGACTTCCGCGCAAAGAATGAACATGTTTTTTCTTTGCGCGGAACAATTTCAGCTGTGGAATTGTCCGCCACTGAAATTCCGCAGTGTGAACGGGTCTCGCGGAAACCCATTCACACTGGTGGTAATGTTCACTGTGTGGACTTTTACTCGCGGAATTCCACTCGCGGAATTCCGCGGGGATTCCGCAGTGTGAACATACCCTTAAGGGGGTCAACGGCTGGAATAGAAGTTGCTATCATTCCTGGCTGCTACAGTAGGACCTCAGTTGTATAACACAGCTAGAATTCACTGCATATGGAGCTGGTTTAAGGAGTAGTGCAGTGAAACATAATCCCCTATCCAAAGGATAGGGGATAAATTATAGATTGTGGGGGGGTCCAACCGCTGGGACCCCCGCGATCTGAACAGGGCCTGGCAGTCTGCCGGAAGTAGCCATTCTGATCCTCGCAGGAAGCCGTGTCGACACACCCCTTCCATGTATCTCTATGGGATACATGGAGGATGTGTGTCGGCCGCCGCTCCGTGCAGGGGTCAACACCCCCCCCTTCCAGCAGACTGCCAGGCCCTGTTGAGGAGGTCGCGGGGGTTCCCAGCGGACCCCCCCCCCCCCCCCCCCCCCACGATCTATAACTCATTTTCTATACTTTGGATAGGACATAAGTTATTTTTTACTACATAACTCCTTTAAGTGTCAGTGCCATATTTCCCAAGTGCACACATGCTATATATTTACAATCGATGTTACCAAGCGGTTATTACACAGTCTTCACTAGGGGGAGCTCTAACGCTTACTGCATACTGTCTATAAATTGTACTCCATATTAATACAGTATGCAGTAGGCCTAGTAGTGGTTGCACGCATATATAACTATCTTTTACCTACAGTATGTGTCTATTTAGGGAATAACTGGAACTGTATCATTTACCTACAGTATGTGTCTATTTAGGGAATAACTGGAACTGTATCTTTTACCTACAGTATGTGTCTATTTAGGGAATTTAGATTTCAGTATGAGAAAAACTATGTTCTATCAGCCAGAAATATATTTGAGGATAATCAGCACAGAACATTGTGCCTTAAAGGAGAACTCTGGCGAATGTAAACATATCCCCTATCCCCAGGATAGGGGATAAGTAGCTGTTTGCGGGGGGTCCAACCGCTAGGATCTTCAGGACAGGACCCCGGCTCTTTCAGTGAGGAGAGTATGTCATCTACTGTAAACGTCACGCCCTCCATTCATTTTTATGATGCCCGAGTGTTGTACTCTGGTCTTTTCAGCACCCCTGTAGAAATAAATAGGGCTCATCACTGAGTTCTGGGTCCGGTCCCGGTGATCGTGGGGAATCCCAGCATTTGGCCCCCCTGCGATCAGCTATAGGGGATTATTATTTAGTGAAACTTTTCTCTTTGACACCTCGGCTACCTCATCTACTGCCTTACATAGGGCTGATACTCCTGTGTACAGAAACCTATCTCACCACATGCTGTGGCTTACTGACATCACACAGCCACTCCCAAGCAGCAATAAAACAACTAATACAGTGAGACCTCCGGGAGATCACCAATCATAACATTCAAAAAGTGGTCTTCAATGGCGGTGGTCTTTTCAATGGAGATGGACAGTATGCATGATATATGGAACCTAAAATCTGTCACAGGAAACCTGCTCTGGATAGGGGGGTCATCTTCACACAAGGGTGGTGTTTTGGCGAGCCTTTGCTGTACGTTACAATATATTAACCAATTCACAGCTGCGTGAGCTATATTCTACAGGTATATAAGATTTATTTCTAGCTTTCCCTTGACCGAAGAGCCAGTAGAGTGCCTCTTTACCACTACTAGCCCCCTCTCTATAGGGTAGACACGGCTTAGTATTCTGGAGGCAACAGCTGGTGTCACCGGTTGCTCCAGCACATTTTAGCCTCTGGCGGTCTTTTATTAATCCTGGCACTTTTTCACAATCTTGATAGTCTGGGCTTTATTTGTTTCTTTCTCCAGATCTCATAAAGCGATGAAGGTGATGTACAGTAATGGTATTGTATTTATGGAATTCCATGTTTATAAAATAGAATGTATGTATGATAAACAGAGACTGAGCACACATGGGATTTTAGCTATTACCTATAGCAATGTTTTCTTAACCTGTGTGCCTCCAGCTGTTGCAAAACGACAACTCCCAGCATGCCCCGACAGCCGAAGGCTGTCGGGGCATGCTGGGAGTTGTCGTTTTGCAACAGCTGGAGGCACACAGGTTGAGAAAAACTGATCAATAATAAAAAAAGTAACAGGTAAACTATTCTGCGCCACTTTTTACTTTTCCAATTCAATACTTGTGTACAGAACACATATTACATTAAATGCTACTATTACCCAGCAAATGCAGACACAGAAAATGCAACGTCACCATATATCTCATATATATAAATATATATATATATATATATCCAGTAAACTTCTCCCAATTCTGCACCTATTGCCAAAGAGATGTAAATCTGTAGGGTAATAGGGTGTGGCACCCTGAGCCAGCCTGGTACCTCTGTCCTGTCACATCACCAGCATCTAAACAATATATACATGTATATATATATATATATATATATATATATATATATATATATATATACACATATACATATAGAGTGATCTAGAATCCAAAGCTCTCCAATGAGTGCCAGAACTATATAAAGCATGCCCTCTATGTAGGAAAGTTCAGCATGCCATCCATCCAGACAGCTATGTGCCACCTTCTGTATGGCACCTTGCCACCCTCCCCAGATCCTCACTTACTAGGCAGGGATAGCGGTGTCTGGCAGTCAGATGGTCCGGAGCCTCCGCTGATCATCCATGTGCCGCCGCTACTGCTGCTGATGCAGCTCACACTGGCCGCACCGCCCAAGTCAATCAAAAAAAAAAAAGCAGTGACGTCACGTGACCGGGAGCCGGCCAATCGGATTCCGCGGTTCCGCCCGCTCCTGACAGGTGCAGCATCCCCACTGTAACGTCCCATCACAATGTCCGGTTTCCGGGAGGTCATGGAGTATCGATCTATGGAGCGCAATCTGGTCACTGACCTGTACTGATGGGGGCTGCCTGATGCCACAATGATGTATGTTCAGGGCGAGTGCTGATCGTCTGGGGACAGGCAGCCCATTAGAGCACAACCAATGGCTTCTTCTAATTGGATGGAAACTAAAATGTAACCATCACTGCAAAAATAATTACAATAAAAGGATCAACATGGAAAACAGAAGGGGGAAAAAAAGTGATTCACACCACGTTTTTGCAATACAGTTCCTGTATCAGGTTTTTGATTTAACCCCTTAAGGACCGGAGTTTTTTCCGTTTTTGCATTTTCGTTGTTTGCTCCTTGCCTTTAAAAAATCATAACTCTTTTAATTTTGCACCTAAAAATCCATATTATGGCTTATTTTTTGCACCACCAATTCTACTTTGTAATGACGTTAGTCATTTTACCCAAAAATCTACGGTGAAACGGAAAAAAAAATCATTGTGCGACAAAATTGAAAAAAACAAAACACCGTTTTGTAACTTTTGGGGGCTTCCGTTTCTACGTAGTACATTTTTTGGTAAAAATGACACCTTATCTTTATTCTGTAGGTCCATACGATTAAAATGATACCCTACTTATATAGGTTTGATTTTGTCGAACTTCTGGAAAAAATCATAACTTCATGCAGGAAAATTAATACGTTTAAAATTGTCATCTTCTGACCCCTATAACTTTTTTATTTTTCCATGTATGGGGCGGAAAGAAGGCTCATTTTTTGCGCCGTGATCTGAAGTTTTTAACGGTACAATTTTTGCATTGATAGGACTTATTGATCGCTTTTTATTCATTTTTTCATGATATAAAAAGTGACCAAAAATGCACAATTTTGGCCTTTGGAATTTTTTTGCGCACACGCCATTGATCGTGCGGTTTAATTAACGATATATTTTTATAATTCGGACATTTCCGCACGCGGCGATACCATATATGTTTATTTTTATTTTCACGGTGCTTTTTTTTTTTATGGGAAAAGGGGGTTGATTCAAACTTTTAATAGGGAAGGGGTTAAATGATATTTATTCACTTTTTTTTCACTTTTTTTTTGCAGTGTTATAGGTCCCATAGGGACCTATAATACTGCACACACTGATCTTTCACATTGATCACTGGTTTCTCATAAGAGAACGCCGGGTCTAAAGGGTTAATAGCGCGCGGCACAGCGATCAATGCCGCGCACTATTAGCCACGGGTCCTGGCCGTTGTTAGAGGCCGGACTCGACCCGCTATGTTATAGATCGGGAGCGGACACATGACGTTCCAGTACGTCATGTTTCCTTAAGGGGTTAAAAGAAAAACCGGATTTCTCAAAACCTGACTAAACTGTATCAAAACATGTGTACAAATTTTTATCTGTATACGGTTTGAAAAATGATGTCCAGTTGCATCCGTTTTTTATGAAAAAAAGTATACGTTTTGAACTTTTCACTCCATTATGAATAAAGTTTCACTTGTTTGATTAAAATTCCAAGAAAAAAAACCAGTGGAAAATCATGGTGAAAACCAGATGGAAGTGTACGCACATACGGTTCTGTACGGTTTCCATTGACTCCCACGTTTAAAAAAAACGTATACGGTTTAAATAGGCCAAGGTTTTCTGTCCAGAAAAAAAAAAGTAAAAAAACGTATGGTTGGAAAATCGGAGACAACCGTATACAATATGGTGCATACGGTTTTGAATGGGAAGTCTATAGGCACGGTTTTCTGTGCAGTTGCATACGTTTTTTTAATGAAACCGGATGCCGAAACCGTATAGCAAAATCGTGGTGTGAACCCACCCTAAGACAGGGTGAGATCATTCTTCAGCAGTCTACACTGGACTAGCCAGATTTAGGCTTGTTTTTGCAATACGGTTCCAGTATCCGTAAAAAAAAAAAATGTATGGAACCGTATTGCAAACCGTATGTATAGACATTTCATAGAAAACCATATGCCAAACATAGCATCCGGTTGTGTACGTTTTGCAACATTTACGGTTTTATCAGTTTTTTTCCCGTCTCCAAAACCGTAGTCTACTACGGTTTTATGTCCGGCTGAAAAACCGGATACAACCCGTATACGTTTTTTTTTTTTTTTTTTAAATGATGGTCTAAGGGAACCGTACTGAACCGTATGTGCGTACGGTTCCATCCGGTTTGCACAATATGGTTTTGCAGTTTGCACATGCGCAGTGCACGCCAAAAGTTCTTCCCACAAATAGAACAAGAAGAACTTTATTTAACCCCAGGGGTTTTTCCGTTTTTGAATTTTCGTTTTTTGCTCCTTGCCTTCGTTTTTTAACTCTTTCAATTTTGCACCCAAAAATCCATATGATTGCTTATTTTTTGCGCCACCAATTCTACTTTGTAATGACGTCAGTCATTTTGCCCAAAAATCTACGGTGAAATGGAAAAAAAAATCATTGTGCGACAAAAGTGAAAAAAAAACGCAGTTTTGTAACTTTTGGGGGCTTCCGTTTCTACGTAGTACATTTTTAGGTAAAAATGACACCTTATCTTTATTCTGTAGGTCCATACGATTATGATACCCTACTTATATAGGTTTGATTTTGTCGGACTTCTGGAAAAAATCATAACTACATGCAGGAAAATGGATACGTTTAAAATTGTCATATTCTGACCCCTATAACTTTTTTATTTTTCCGTGTATGGGGCTCATTTTTTGCGCCGTGATCTGAAGTTTTTAATGGTACCATTTTTGCATTGATATGACTTATTGATCGCTTTTTATTCATTTTTAAATGATATATAAAGTGACCAAAAATGACCTAGCGGTTTAATTAATGATATATTTTTATAATTCGGACATTTCCGCATGCGGTGATACCACATATGTTTATTTTTATTTACAGTGTGTATTTTTTTTTTTTTATGGGAAAAGGGGGGTGATTCAAACTTTTAATAGGGAAGGGGTTAAATGATATTCATTCACTTTTTTTTGCAGTGTTATAGCTCCCATAGGGACCTATAACACTGCACACACTGATCTTTATCATTGATCACTGGTTTCTCATAGGAAACCAGTGATCGACGATTCTGCCGCATGACTGCTCATGCCTGGATCTCAGGCACTGAGCAGTCATTCGGCGATCGGACAGCGAGGAGGCAGGTAGGGGCCCTCCCGCCGTCCTGTAAGCTGTTCGGGATGCCGCGATTTCGCCGTGGCTATCCCGAACAGCCCACTGAGTTAACCGGCAACTTTCGCTTTCGCTTTTAGCCGCGCGGCTCAGCTCTGAGCGCGCGGCTAAAGGGTTAATAGCGCGCGGCGCCGCGATCGGCGCTGCCCGCTATTAGTGGCGGGTTCCGGCTTCACTATGACACCGGGCCTGCCGTGATATGATGCGGGGTTACCGTGTAACCCCGCGTTATATAACCGGAGCAGGACCAAGGACGTACCAGTACGTCCTTGGTCCTTAAGGGGTTAATTAAGGACAAACATAAAACCGTAACCATTTTTTTTCTTTTTCAAAAAACTTATTAAACCGTATGCAACCGGACATTCGTTTTCAAACCGTATACGGTTTAAAACCGAAGAGTGGTCTATACGGTTGTACACGGTTGTATACGGTTCGGTCAGGTTTTGACAAAAAAAAAACTGATACGGGAATCATATTGCAAAAACGAGATGTGAATGCAGCCTTAAAGGGGTACTCCACTGGAAAAAAAAAAATTCTTTCATCAACTGGCACCAGAAAGTTAAACAAATTCGTAAATTACTTCTATTAAAAAAAATCTTAATCCTTACAGTATTTATCAGCTGCTGTTATGATCCACAGGAAGTTCTTTTCTTTTTGAATTTTCTTTCTGCCTGACCACAATGCTCTCTGCTGACACCTCTGTCCATTTTAGGAACTGTCCAGAGCAGGAGAGGTTTGCTATGGGGATTTGCTCCTACTCTGGACAGTTCCTAAAATGGACAGAGGTGTCAGCAGAGAACTTCCTGTGGATCATACGGCAGCTGATAAGTACTGGAAGGATTAAGACTTTTTAATAGAAGTCATTTACAAATCTGTTTAATTTTCTGGCACCAGTTGATTTAAAAAAAAAAAAATGTTTCCAGTGGAGTACCCCTTTAATTGTGACCGTCTGAAAATCTGTCATAAAAAAGTTGTATATTTTTCTGCAAAAATGTGCGACGTGTCGCTCAGTTCGTTGGAAGGACGGGAGTTGAGTGAAGAAAAAAATACTGCATGTCCGTTCTTTTTTGTTCAACGACGGTTTGAATGGAATCCATCAGGACCCAGAGGTGTAAGTTATGTTCCGATCCATAAAAAAATAAAAATGCAGAATGGACCCTAAAAGGGTTGGAGCACAACCGCATGAACTTAGACCAAGTAGAAGCTTTCTTTATCAGACAGGCTGGGCAAGTTGCTGTTTTTTTTCCTTTTACCCCTTGAGGACCAGGCCATTTTTAATTTGTGCGCTTTCATTTTTTCCTTCCATCCTTCTAAAAATCAGAACGCTTTCAATGTTCCACCTACAGACCCATATGATTGCTTGTTTTTTGCACCACCTATTTTACTTTGTAATGACATCAATCATTTCACCACAAAATCTATGGCGGAACCAAAAAAAAATTACCGTATATGTGAGGCAATATTTTTTTTTAAATGCCATTTTGTAACATTTTGGGGCTTCTGATTCTACACAGTGCACTTTTTGGTAAAAACACCTTATCTTTATTTTGTAGGTTAATTCGATTAAAATGGCACCTAATTTATATAGGTTTTATTTTGTGTTACTTCTTTTAAAGAATTATAAGGCCCCTTTCACACTATAAAAACACTTCCGTTATGAATGCCCGTTAGGAAATCGGCAGTCATACCGTCGGTACAAAGCCACTAACGGCCGTTAGAAAATCCCATTATAGTCTATGGAATTTTTCTAAAAGCAGTTTTAACCCGTTCTCGCCCGTTATCAATAACGGCCGTTATTTTGTGACGGGCAAATGAACGGGAGAAATAGTGCATGTACTAATTCTACCGTTACTATCGTCCGTCACAAAATAACGGCTGTTATTAATAACGGGCGATAACAAGTTAAAACGGCAATTAGAAAAATCCCATAGACTATAATGAAATTTTCTAACGGCCGTTAGTGATTTTGTACCGGCCGTATAACTGCCGATTTCCTAACGGGCTTTCATATAGCGTGAAAGGGGCCTAACTTTTCATACAAAAACTAGCATGTTTAACCCCTTGGGGACCAAGCCCATTTTGACCTTAAAGGAGTACTCCGGTGCACACTTTTTTCATTTTATCCCGTCCAGGCTGCAAAATAAAAGAGAACACACTTTATCTTACCTGCCAACGAGCCCCCGGAGCTCCGATACAGGTGTTCGGTCCCCGGGCTGTATTCTTCTTACTTCCTGTTAGACCGGCACGTCACACGGAGCTTCAGCCTATCACCGGCCGAGGTGGGAGATCGCTGCGGCCAGTGATAGGCTGAAGCTCCGTATGACGTGCCGGGCTAGCAGGAAGTAAGAAGAATACAGCCCGGGGACCGAACACCTGTACCGGAGTGTACCGGAGCTCCGGGGGCTTGTTGGCAGGTAAGAGAAAGTGTGTTTTTATTTTGCAGCCCGGACGGGATAAAATGAAAAAAGTGCATGCCGGAGTACTCCTTTAAGGACCAGGCCAATAATTTTCCTTTTTGCACTTTCATTTTTTTCCTCCTCTCCTTCTAAAAATCATAACGCTTTCAATTTTGCACTTACAGATCGATATGAAGGCTTGTTTTTTTGTGTCACCAATTGTACTTTGTAATGACCGCTTATTTTATAACATAACCTGCGGTGAAACAAAAAAAACTTATTTGTGGGGTGAAATAAAAAAATAAAAAAATAAAATGAAAAACATTTAGTAATTTTGGAGGATTCCATTTCTACACAGTGCACTTTTAAGTAAAATTGACACCTTGTCTTTATTCTGTAGGTCCATACGGTTACAAGGATATCCAATTCATGTAGGTTTTATTTTATTTTACTACTCTGATCACGGCATCTAAAGGGTTAATACAGGGCATCGGCCCGATCTGTCAGCTGATAGCAGTCGGGACCTTCTGGATTTTACGCACGCTCATCCCGTGACCAGGGACCAATGTGTACAGGTTATACATTTTTTGGGGGTATACAAAGTGACCAAAAAAATGCAATTCTGGACTTTGGTATTTTTTTAAGTTTACACCACTTATCATGCGGCTAAAGTAAAGTTTCATTTTTCGTATATTTACGCATGCGGCGATACCACATATGGGGGTTATTCAAACTTTTATTAGGGAAGGGGTTAAATCACTTTTATTAACTTATCTTTTTAACTTTTTTTTTTACACGATTTTTTTTGTCCCCTAGGGAACTATTACAGGCAATCTTCAGAGTGCATATACTGTTTAATGCTATGCTATAGGAAAGTATTGATCAGTGTTATCGGTGCTCCATTGCTCCAGCCTACCATTGCTGAGTGGAGCTTTGGATTACCGATCAGACGGCAAGGAGACAGGTAAGGGCTCTATCCCAGCTGATAGTTTCACCGCAGTGGTCCCGATCAGAACTGCTGAGCAGACAGGAAGTAATCTTTAACATTTTAACATGCCGCCATCAACTTTGATCACAGCCTCTAAGGGGTTAATAGTGGGTATCACCGCGATCGGTGATGTCCGGCATTAGCCACGGGCCCTGTCGGCTAACCACCCCACTAAGGCCGCATCATAGAAGGGGAGTGGGACAAGGGCATACAGGTATACCCTTTGTCCTCAAGAGGGTAATGATGTAGCGATTTTTAGTTTTTTGCGTTTTTGTTTTTTCCTCCTCACCTTTTAAAATCCATAACTCTTTCAATTTTTCATCAATTTCCAATCTATAGGGCTTGTTTTTTGTGGGACTTATTGTACTGTAATTTTTATAAGAAAATTAGTAGGCTGAAAATTGTCCTTGTCTGACCCTTATAACTTTATTTATCTTTCTGTATACAGGGCTGTATGTATGTGTATATATATATATATATATATATATATATATATATACACACAGCATTATTTGACTTGCCTTCTTAGTACCAAAGTGTCAAGGCTTCCTTATAGACATCAAACCTTGGACAAATGTGATGTCCATCTGGCCTTCTATAATGCAATCTGCTGGTTTGTGATTGACTGCATTTATCTGCACTGTTTTGCCATCCTGTGGATATTCATATTTTATATAGACACTAATGGACCTCACTAATTCAACTGACCGCACACTACAAAAACCCAAAGCACTAGATGTAAGCAATTTTTTGGCAGTCAATAACTTTCTTTAAAGCCATACATCAGAAGACACTTCAAAGAGTATAGAGGAACATAGTGAAGACCTAAGAACAATGGGGGACATAAACTGTGGTGTTATAGTGGGCATAACTCCAGTGGCTCTGTGTCTGCAGTTGCGTCTGTCACCAAAATATATACCACATATTGGGCCTCATTTACTAAGCTGAAACTGATCATTTTTTGTCGGGTATCTTTATGTCTGCGCCAGTCTGTGACAATGTGTGACTGGAAAATCCGGCAAACCCGACATAGTACTGTGAAAAGCCGAAAAAGGTGCGTGGCCTGTCGCAAAGCGAGCGTGACCAGTCCAAAAGGGGGCGTGGTTTCACAACACGAATGATTTACTATTGAATTCACAGAAAATCCTGTGAATAAATGACTGGAAATATCCACCTAGAAAAAGCAGGTCAGAAAATGTTCCCGACTTGTCCCAATAGTAAATAGAGAGGAATCCTGCAAGTCTGAAACAACTTTGCTCACTAGTAAAAACCCGATACTCTTAGTAAATGAGGCCCGTTGAGTTGGTGTATATTCCTAAAACTTTAGGTGTTGCAAGTTCGCCCTAAAGTCACATGTGAGGTGGGCACACCCCCTCCATGCAAGACCAAGCACTCTTCCAGTGTCCTTCATGCCCCTTTAGTGTGAGCGGTATAAATCCTCTAAAAGTGAGCAAGACATGTCAAGATCTCGACACAGCTCCTTATGCTCCCAGGAGAATACTGGCGCCACACAAGGACAAACTGAATTCTTCCCAAAGAGCAATTCATGGGAATTAGCAGAGAAAGTATCATATATCAATGTCTCCAGTAACATTCACTATGGAAATTAATCTTTATATTTCAGCCCCTTTAAGGAGGTGGGGGTTACATGAATATTACAAAATTACATAAATAATAAAATCTGTGAGGCTTAAGAAATCTGGAGTTCCTTCCAGGTCCTATAAAAAACAGTGAGTAGTCTAGACTAGTGATGAGCGGCATTGGCCATATTCAAATATATAGCCGAATATTCATCCTATATTCGCGAATTTTGCGTATTTGTTATATTCGCATATTCGAGGAAGAAAACATTGAGGGGGTGGGCAACTTTACTATTGGTTGCTAGGGATGTTGTTGATAACCTCTGACAAGTGTTTTTGAATCATTCTAAGTGGCCCACAAGTGAAAAGAAGGAATATGCGAATATGCGAAAAAAAGAATATTCGTAATTTCAAATATATAGCGAATATATTCGCAATATTCGCGTATTCGAAGTGTGAATATTCGCGCCCAACACTAGTCTAGACACCATTGACAGCCTGTGGCCTGGGACTGTAATGCAGCCAAGTTAGGCCGCGTTTACATCAGCTTCAAGCTCCCTTCAGAGGAGCTCAATTTGCTGAGTCCATTCAAATAACAAGAGTTAAAAAGAGAAACAGTGCAGGTTCTCTAGGCTCAACTCCTGCAAAACAACGAACACCAGACATTGGAATTCAGCATGGAGATACCTCTGCAAGACATTCTGTAGTGTGAACATAGCCTTAACTCCATGCCGCAAATGGACGTTCATTAACGTCCATCTGCGGCTCCCGAGGTATGACGCGCGCTCAGCAGGTGAGCGCGCATCATACCCGGTGGGTACCGGTTGCTATAAGCTGATCGGACAGATGGTCGACATTAACCCTTTAGACAATCAGGTTTGATCGCCGCGTCTAAAACAAAAGTAAACATTGCCAGTTAGCTCAGTGGTGCTTTTCGGGACCACCGCGATGAAATCGCGGCATCCCGAACAACTTATAGGACGCGGGGAGAATCCCTACCTGTCTCCTTGCAGTCCGATCGCCAAATGACTACTCCGTGCCTGAGATTCAGACAGGAACAGTCAACCAGCAGAAACACTGATCAATGCTATGCTATGGCATAGTATTGAACAGTATGAGAGACCAATGTAATGCATGTTATAGTTCCCTATGGGGGCTATAACATTGCAAAAAAACAAAAATGAGAAAAAAAGTAAATAAAGAGAATTTATCCCCTCCCCTAATAAAAGTTTGAATCACCCCCCCCCCTTTCCCATTAAAAAAAAAACAAAAACTGTGTTAATTAAAATAAACATATGTGGTATCGCCGCATACATAATGGCGTACGCGCAAAAAGATTCCAAAGTCCAAAATAGCGTATTTTTGGTCACTTTTTATATCATGAAAAAATGAATAAAGAGCGGCAAAAAATTCCGATCAATACAAAAATGGTACCAATAAACTGCTCTGGACAGTTCCTGACACGGATAGAGGTGTCAGCAGAGAGCACTGTGGACAAGACAAAAAAGAAATTCAAAAAGAAAATAATTTCCTCTGTAGCATACAGGTGCTAAAAGTACTGGAAGGGTAGAGATTTTTTTTATAGAAGTAATTTACAAATTTGTTTAACTTTCTGGCAGTAGTTCATAAAAAAAAAAAAAAATAAATAAGTTTTCCACCAGAGTACCCCTCTAAGCATTCCTGGACACCCGTACAGTTTAAGTAGAACTGCTCTAGAACATCAAACAGACTAAAACTCAGGATTTGTACTGCATGAATGCAATGTGTTTACAAAGATATTAACGTTTTTACCTATATAAAAATTATAAAGATGAATGAGACTCATTCCTTGGAATAAAAACACTTCAGTATTGCACTAATTTTGGTGTGTTGCCTATATTCATCTTTATCTAAAACGGACCGGAGCACCAAGGTTCAAGGGCCTGCACCCACCTACAGACGCACTTGGAGGTGCTGCTTTATATTGGATTCTATATAAAAATTATAGCTATACAGGGATGTGGAATTCCTGCCCGGAACATGCAGAAGTCTGTATGGAGCGGGCACGAGTCGGGAGCTGTTCTCAGTAGCCGGGGGCCGCCGCTAATAGACAGCAGCAGTGTCTAAAGGGATATGTGAATGCTTCCTGGTGGGCTAGTGGGGTGGATCCCCCCCCCCCCTCCACAGAGCGATCGCGTGCGCGGGGTTTGTTATCCACTATAGAGGTAGCCGGAGGGCTTACCTCTGCTTCCTGCTGTCTCGCTCTGTCATTGATAGATCCTGGCTGGACCAGGCTCTATCAATGGATCACAGAGCACACAGATCAATTGAGTTTAATAGAACTCTATTCATCTGTATGGGGAATCTAATAATTCCTCCTAAAAGTCTAATAAAGTGTAAAAAAAAAAGTTTTAATAAAAGTTTAAAAGACACACATTAACCCCTTCCATGTTAGAGGTTCAAATCACCCCCTTTTCCTATATAAAAACATGTAAACATAATAATAAACATACTTAGTATCGCTTCCTGTGTAATTGTACGAACAATTAAAATATTACATTATGTATCCTGTATGGTAAATGTGAAAAAAATATCAAGCCACAGATTTGCAATTTTTATAATATCCCAGAAAAAAATAAGTTAAAAAGCGATTAAAAAGTCAGATCAATACCAAAATGGTACCGATACAAAAAACAGATTATGGCGCAAAAAATTATCCCTCATACAGCCTGGTATGTGGAAAAAATCTTTTTTTTTAAGCTACAGGGGTCAAAAAATGTCAATAAAAACAATTGGAAAAAGTTCAGAATTTTTTTAAATTAGTAAAACATGACGGAGACTATACAAATCCGGTATTGCTACAATCAGGCTGCCTAAAGTAACAAAACAACATGTTAGCTCAACCACAAGGTAAATGGCGTAGAATAGAAAACCACCAAATTTGCTAAATTTTCTTTTACTATTTCAATTTAACTTCACGATTATATATATATATATATATATATATATATTATTTTTTTTATTTATTTATTTTTTTTTTTGTTGTTGTTTTTGTTTCGGAGCATATGTTATTGAAAAATTAAAAGGTATCATTATAGGTCGAGGAAGAAAAAACGAGAGTGTAAAAGCGAAAATTGGTCCGGACAAGTGGATCGTCATGAGGGACAAGTAGATTTTGCTCCGTTTTAGTCCTGTGGACAAGTATTTTTTTTTAATTAAATTCCCACACCTCTGCTATAACATGTAAACCTATGTTAAAATGCAAACATATACATTTCATTTCCAGTGATATGCTTCTATTTTTTCTAATATTATTCATGCCTCAAAAATGTTGTGGAATTTAGACCCAGACAAAGGTTCTATCTGCTGAAATAAATGTGCTGCAGGCAACATTTAAATATTTATGAAGATAATAGAAATATTATAATATGGGATAGCAACATAGAAAGTAGTTCTATCTTGCTGAATGCAGTGACTAATTTCATTTACGTATGCTTCATATTTACACTGCAAGTAGATGTCTTCTTCCAGTTAGTAATAAAGTCAGTTCTTTCTCCATTTTTACCTTCACAGTTTACATCATTTATAAAAGTGGCTTTCCCCCGCTGACATTTACCTGCCCAAAAAAAGAACATGTTCATTCTTCCGGCAGAATATGCACTCAAGATGTTCAGAATTGACATGTTCATTGTTTTTGCAGAATCCGGAATGCAGAATTTCCACAATGGAAAATCTGCCTCATAAATGGGAAAGTGGAAAGTCCATTTACCACTTCATGTAGTAAACTTTTCTAGCTCAATTTTTTCTGCCGAATTTTAAACGGAAATTCTGCCGGGTAAACCCCAGGCTATCCTGATTCTGGTGTCGGCAGAAACATTGAACCTGAACATTGAACCTGGTTGCAAATGCATTGCCATCTATGAAGACAGCGCATATCTGAGCAGTCCTAGTGCCGCCAAAACAAGTAAATGTGGATGATACTGGGAGGTTTCCTCCTGTTTCCTTATCCCGTCCTCCTGTGCGGTCCTCTTTCTGGTTGCTGGGGGTTAATACATCACACTGCAGCTCAGCTAACCACTAGCCGCAGCTATGTCCCGCCTCGTCCAGTGACTGGCTAAGCAGCAGTGTGATGTATTGAGCCCTGACACCAGTCTTCTTCCTGAAGGGCCCAATACATCACACTGCTGCTCAGCCTATCACAGGCTGAGGGAGGAGGGGGGGGGACATTGCTTTGACTAGTGATTACCTAAGCTGCAGTCTGATGCATTAACACCCAGTAACCAGGAAGAGGACTGCACCCGAGGACGGAAACAAGATACTGTAGGTACTGGGGGTTAAGCAGGAAGTAAGTGCAGTTTTTTTAATGCAGGCAGATGGGTGTTTTTTTTTTTTTGTTTTTTTTTTTTAAATAAAAACATAAAAAAGGTTAAAGCCACATAACCCAGTTTAAGGGGTATTCCAGGATTTTTGTTACTTGACTATGCTACAGGGGCTGTAAAGTTAATTCAGTTCATAATATAGTGTCTGCACTTGTGTTTTATGGTGGTCTCGCAATTCTTCTGTGATTTTTTTCCCCAATGTTTATTTTTAACAGCTGATTGGTTGCTATGGGCAACTGGGCAAATTTTCCTCTGCACAGGTTTTGATAAATCTCCCCATAAGTGCCTAAAGATGCCCATACACATTAGACAAAACTCCAAGGAACGTGTATGAGGAACTCCTGACACCAGATGGCGGGGGATACAAGGATTTTAACATTACCAATTCTTTGTTCTGTCAGGTGAGAAACCTCTGCTAAAGGTATCAATGGAATGAGCGTAGTCTGGTAGTGATTAGTATTTTTTTTCGTACTCAAAGGTGCTACCATCATCGCATTTGAGTTCTGCAAAATAACAGTATATGCTTAGAAATATATTGAATACCGTCACTATTAGATTGTGTGCCGTCCATAGGCACACAATTGTTCCTTTATTGTGTGTAGCAAAATGCCAACACCAATAAAACTTTCTCAGCTTCAATAGGTGCATCTTTTTTCTTCTTCTTGTTTTTGCAATGAATTCAGGCCTTTAAAATATCAAAGGGAAATGATCTTAGCATCCTTTTACGCATAAAACATCAGCTTCCATTGCAAAATCACAGTAATGGGAAGCAGCGGAATGAAACAACAGGGGAGGAGAACAAAACAAGATTAGATGCAAGGGCTGGAGGCAGCAAATATTACTTGGTTGTACACATGGTTACTTAGGTCTTCGTACAGAGAGGTCTGACAATATGTATCCACATCAAATTCTGAAGAGATTGCAGTGGTGCCTGGATTTAAAGGTTTATTCAGTTTTTCAAGCTGAATAGTCTATTTTCAGAATATGGGTGGCTGACTCCTAGCACCCCCCTTAATCAGCTGTCTGAAGGGGCCACAGTGCTTGTATAAGTACGGAACCCTCTTCGGTGTTTACATTGGTAGCATGGTGGTCCATACCTGTAAAGGTTATACTTTTTGCATCAGTTATGCAATGTACCGAAGCAATGCTTTGTTGTCACTATCCCACTATACAAGACAGTGGATTAAAACTATGCATACTCAGCTTTAAAGTAAAAGAACTCCAACAGATACAAGCAAAGCCTGATCATAGGGAACTGGGGGGGGGAGGGTGAGTAAAACATCTGGTTAAAGGGTAATATCTTTGGTTAAAGGGTAATATCTTTGGTTAAAGGGTAATATCTTTGGTTAAAGGGTACCTATCAGTTTGCAAACGGTATAACATGTCATAGGGACATGTCTGAATTTTTGATCTGTGGGGGTCTGGGTTTGGAGACCTCCACCAATTGTTAGAATGAGCAGGAAGACAAGTTCAGATGAGTGCTGTGCTTGTTTGTTTCTGCTCAGTGACACTGGAGAGTGGCAAGAGTGGTGTACAGATTTATGCAATGGTTATAAAGTAAGGGCTTTAAATAAATATGTAGATTGCTTGTGCTGGTCCGTGAGAAAAACCAAGCATTGGTGAATAGAAATGAACGGGCACAGCACCCAGCTGAACTCATCTGCCAGCTCGTTTAAGCAATAGGTGGGAGTCATAGCACCCAGACCACCTCATATCAAAGCTTATGACATTCTTTTTTTCTATTTATACATGCAAACCTTCTTTATTTACTACTTGAGGACTATTATAGCAAAAAGTTTATAGTAAACTTGTGCAAGTCCAACCCTGGATAAGTCCTTTATTTAATAATGCATTTAGCATGTTTTAGTATAATAGAGTCCATCGAGTTCAACCTAAAACCCTACCGTATTGATAAAGAGGAAAAATAAAACCATAAAGCTGATGCCAATTGCTCCATAAAATAGGAAAAATTCCTTCCCATCTCCAATGTGGGAATCAGAATAAATCCCCGAATCAACCTTATAATGTCACACCAATAAGGCTTTATAGGCTGTTATCTGTGATAAAATCTTCATTCATTCCCTAACTCCTATTCTGGTCCATCAGCACTAGATATTTTTATTAAAGCTTTTTTTTTCACTATCATGCAGCCTACAGCACAGCAATCTGTATTAATATGATGCAAAAAATATTTGGAGCGCAAATTTTTAAATCAAGTGGCTGCTTTCCCTGGTCCCAGCTAATGACAAAACATGCTTTGTGCCTACCGCTGGTTTACTAGGTGACCATGCCAGTGTGAGACGCTATGGTATTAACCCCTTAAGGACCCAGCCCATTTTCACCTTAAGGAACCGAGCATTTTTAGCACTTTGTCACTTTAAGTATTAAAGGGGTTATCCATGAAAAAACTTTTATATATATATATATATATATATATATATATATATCAACTGGCTCCAGAAAGTTAAACAGATTTGTAAATTATACAAAAAAGAAGATTGCAGCAGCACAAACAACTGTGCAACTTAGGGGGAATGGCACCCTCTTTAGCTGTGCACCCCTCCCCCTTTTTCACAGGAGGTGTTTTAAATTGATAATGGATCCAGCATGTCACCCAGTCAGAGGCTATATGCCCAGCAGAGGTGAGTGAAATGAGTGTTAGGCTCATAATGTGTGTTAGGGTCCCATCAGAAATGAGGCCACCTCTGCGTGGTGGATGGGGGGGGGGAACGTTTTGATCAAAAAGTGCGCTAAGAGCCTCCATTTTTTGACCAAGAGTGCTGCTGCAATCTTCATTTTTGTATACTCTGTATTTGCCACAGCAGCGTGCACCCGTGTACAAGGTAGTTGTGCTGGCTATTTTTCTTTTTGTTTGTTTGTGCAACTTAGGGGAAATGGCACCCTCTGTAGCCGTTCACCCCTCCCCTTTTTCACAGGAGATATTTTAAATTAATAATGGATCCAGCATGTCACCCAGTTAGAGGCTATATGCCCAGCAGAGGTGAGTGAAATGAGTGCTAGGCTCATAATGTGTGTTAGGGTCCCATCCGAAATGAGGCCACCTTTGTGTGGTGGATGGGGGGGGACACGTTTTGATCAAAAAGTGCGCTAAGAGCCTCCATTTTTTGACCAAGAGTGCTGCTGCAATCTTCATTTTTGTATACTCTGTATTTGCCACAGCAGCGTGCACCCGTGTACAAGGTAGTTGTGCTGGCTATTTTTCTTTTTGTAGATTTATAAATTACTTCTATTAAAAAATCTTAATCCTTTCAGTACGTATGAGCTGCTGAAGTTGAGTTGTTCTTTTCTGTGAACTCTGTTGTGCTCTCTGATGACACCTGTCTTGGGAACTGTCCAGAGTAGAAGCAAATCCCTATAGCAAACCTCTTCTACTCTGTACAGTTCCCGAGACAAACAGAGATGTCAGCAGAAAGCACTGTTGCCAGACAGAAAAGAACAACTTAACTTCAGCAGCTGATACTTATTGGAAGGATTAAGATTTTTTAATACAAGTCACTTACATATCTGTTTAACTTTCTGGAGCCAGTTTATATAAAAAAAAAAGTTTTTCCTGGAGCACCCCTTTAATAACTCTGGGATGCTTTTACTTATGAATTTGATTCCGAGAATGTTTTTTCGTGACATATTCTACTTTAACATAGTGGTAAATTTTCGTCAATACATGCATCACTTCTTGAAAAATTCCAAAATTTCATGAAAAATTAGAAAATTTTGCATTTTTCTAACTTTGAAGCTCTCTGCTTGTAAGGAAAATAGACATACCAAATACATTATATATTGATTCACATATATAATATGTCTACTTTATATCTGCATCATAAAGTTGACATGTTTTTACTTTTGGAAGATTTTAGAGGGCTTCAAAGTTCAGCAGCAATTTTCAAATTTTTCACAAAATTCTCAAAATCAGAATTTTTCAGGGACCAGTTCAGTTTTGAAGTGGATTTAAGGGGCCTTCATATTAGAAATACCCAATAAATTACCCCATTATAAAAACTGCACCCTTCAAAATATACAAAATGACATTCAGAAAGTTTGTTAACCCTTTAGGTGTTTCTCAGGAATAGCAACAAAGTGAAGGAGAAAATTCTAAATCTTTTTTACACTAACATGTTCTTGTAGACCCAGTTTTTTAATTTTTACAAGGGGTAAAAGGAGAAAACTCCCCCCAAAATGTGTATGGGATTTTGGAGAGTGAATTTTGCTGAATTGTTTTTGGGGGGTATGTTGCATTTAGGAAGCCACCCTAGTGCCATAGCAGCAAAAAAAAAACACATGGCATACTATTTTGGAAACTACACCCCTCATGGCACATAACAAGGTGTACAGTGATCCTTAACACCCCACAGGCATTTGAAAACTTTTCAGTTAAAGTCGGATGTGTAAATGAAATTTTTTTTTTCACTAAAATGCAGCTTTTTCTCCCCAAATTTACAGTTTTTACAAAAGGTAATAGGAGAAAATGCCCCCCATGTGAGTATGGAAATACCCCATGTGTGGACGTCAAGTGCACTGCGGGCGCACTACAATGCTCAGAAGAGAAGGAGTTGGCTTTTAAAAGCAAATTTTGCTGAAATAGTTTTTGGGGGGCATGTCGCATTTAAGAAGCCCCCATACTGCCAGAATAGCAAAAAAGCCCCACATGGCACACTATTTGGGAAACAACACCCCTCAAGGAACATAACAAGGGGGTACAGTGAGCCTTTACATCCCACAGGTGTTTGACAAATTTCCACTAAAGGTGGATGTGAAAATGAAAAATGTGATTTTATTTTCACTAAAATGCTGGTTTTACCCCAAATGTTTCATTTTCACAAGGGGTAATAGGAGAAAAAGCCTCCCAAAATTTTTAACCCCATTTCTTCTGAGTATAGAAATACCTCATATGTGGATGTAAAGTGCTCTGTGGGCGAACTACAATGCTCAGAAGAGAAGGAGCGCCATTGGGCTTTTGGAGAGAGAATTTGTTTGGAATGGAAGTCGGGGGCCATGTGCTTTTACAAAGCCCCCATGGTGCCAGAACAGTGGACCCCTGCACATGTGACCCTATTTCAGAAAACTACACCCCTCATGGAATGTAATAAGGGGTGCAGTGAGCATTTAGACCATACTGGCGTTTGACAGATCTTTGGAACAGTGGGCTGTGCAAATGAAAAATTGGGGATCCACAGTTCTGGCACCATGGGGGCTTTGTAAACACACACAGTTGTCAATTCCAGACACATTCTCTCTCCAAAAGCCCAATGGCGCTCCTTCTGTGCATTGTAGTGCACCGCAGAACACGTTACATCCACACATGGGGTATTTATATACTCAGAAGAAATGGGGTTACAAATTTTGGGAGCTTTTTTCCTATTACCCCTTGTGAAAATGGAAACGATCAGCCACCCCTGTGCAAATCACCTCAAATGTACATGGTGCTCTCACTCCTGAGCCTTGTTGTGCGCCCGCAGAGCATTTTACGTCCACATTTGGAGTATTTCCGTAGGAGAAATTGCATTACAAATTTTGGGGGTCTTTTTCCTTTTACCTCTTTTTTTTAAATAACATGCTGGAGTTGATCCCAACTTTACCTTTTCATAAGGGGTGAAAGGAGAAAAAGCCCCCCAAAACGTATTAGGCAATTTTTCCCGAGTACGGAAAAACCCCATATGTGGCCCTTAACAGGGCTCCGAAGTGAGAGAGCGGCATGCGCATTTGAGGCCTAAATTAGGGATTTGCATAGGGGCGGACCCGGATGCAAGAATTAGACTTGCCTCCAATACCAAAATTATCCTACGGCAGTGTTTCCCAAACAGGGTGCCTCCAGCTGTTGCAAAACTCCAAGCATGCCTGGACAGTCAATGGCTTTCCAGCAATACTGGGAGTTGTTGTTTTGCAACAGCTGAAGGCTCTGTTTTAGAAACAGTGCCATACCAGACGTTTAAAATTTTTATTGCGGAGGGGGGGGGACTGTGTAAGGGTATATGTAGTGTTTTACCCTTTATTTTGTGTAGGTGTACTGTAGTGTAGTGTTTTTAGGGAACATTCACACGGGCAGGGGTTTACAGTGAGTTTCCCGCTGGGAGTTTGAGCTGCAGCAGAAAATTTGCTGCATCTCAAACTTGCAGCAAGAAACTCACTGTAAACCCTTGCCCGTGTGTACTAAGGGCATGCTGGGAGTGTTAGTAGTATGCCTCTAGCTTTTGCATAACTACAAGTCTCAGCATGTTCTTTGGCTGTCCGTGCATGCTGGGGGTTGTAGTTATGCAACAGCTGGAGGCACACTGGTTGCAAAACAGAGTTTGTTTTTTAACTCAATGTTTCGCAACCAGTGTGCCTCCAGTTGTTGCAAAACTACAGCTCCCAGCATATACGGTCTGTCAGCGCATGCTGGAAGTTGTACTTTGGAACATCTGGAGGCACACTGGTTGCGAAACACTGAGTTAGGTAACAAACTCAGTGTTTTGCAACCAGTGTGCCTTCAGCTGTTGCGAAAACTACAACCCCCAGCATGCACGGACAGCCAAAGAGCATGCTGGGACTTGTAGTTATGCAACAGCTAGAGGCATACTACTAACACTCCCAGCATGCCTTTTGTCTGCCCATGCATGCTGGGGGTTGTAGTTATGCAATAGCTGGAGGCACACTGGTTGCAAAACACTGAGAGTTTGTTAGTTAACTCAGTGTTTCGCAACCAGTGTGCCTCCAGCTGTTACAAAACTACAGCTCCCAGCATGTACTGTCTATCAGTGCATGCAGGGAGTTGTAGTTTCCAACAGCTGGAGGCACACTACTGCAACTCCCAGCATGCCCTTTGGTAGTTTGAGCATGCTGGGGGTTGTAGTTAAGCAATTGCTGGAGGCACATTTTTTCTATGAAAAAATGTGCCTCCAGCTGTTGCCAAACTACAACCCCCAGCATGCACAAACTACCAAAGGGCATGCTGGGAGTTGTAGTTTTGCCTTCTGCTGTTGCATAACAACTCCCAGCATGCCCTTTTGTGCATGCTGGGAGTTGTTGCTAGGCAGCAGCAGGAGGCATGCCTTACCTCCTGCTTCTGCGCACATCCTGCCCGTCATCCTGCCGCCACCACCGTCTCCGCCTGGGATCAAGGGCCCCCACTACAGGCACCCGCTTTCGCCCTCCGGAGTAGGGACACCCCCACAGCAGGTGCCACCTCACACCTGCTGCTAAAGGGTGACGGCACCTATCACCCTTTTTTTCCGGATCACCAGGTCACCGGGAATCTGATTGACCCGCAATCGCTGCAAACCGCCGATCTGAATTGATCAGCGATTTGCAGCGATCGCTGGCTAGTCTCAGCAATCATCCCGGTCCCCACCCGGCACGCGGCAGGGACCGGAATTCCCACAGGCATACAGGTATGCCCTGGGTCCTTAAGTCCCAGGACGTCTGGGCGTCCCTGTACTTAAGGGGTTAAGAATTTAAAATTTAAAAGCATCGCTAGCGTACTGTAGGCTGCACGTACTGACACTTAAAAATCTGAAAACATACAACTATGAATGCAGTAATAAGTATACTTGTGCACTTTGCCAGGTTAGAAGTTATTTAGCAGAAATATATACTTATATGTTGTGCACACAAAAATGTTGTCTTTATAACCTGTACATATTTTTTTATTCAGTATGTTTTATTGACATTTTTTACTTACAAAGAATGTTAAATAAAATGGTTATTAATAGTCAGAGCTGTGTTTTGGTATATATTTGTAGAGAGATTTTGTTTATTTTCCCTTCCCTATGCTGGTTTATGTAGATGTAATCTCTTCATGCCCAGGTTTATTTAGCAAGACTCAAAAAACTTAGCAGACCACACTCATGAATCACAATAAGTAAAAGTATATATGTGGAAAAATAAGAGGAAACAGAGCCGTTGCAAGTACATGGCGGCAAGAATCGGCATCCCATTTTGACAGAATGCTAACATATACAGGAGAGTAGAGTTAAATTATCATGTGAGCCCCCCTAAGGCCTCATTCACATTAGCCTTGTGCTCTGTTGTGAGGAGCTCCGATGCTAAGTCTGTCTGAATTATGGGACTTTAGCAGAAAAAAATACTGCAATCAGTAATTTTTTCTCTGCTAAAAGAGTTGATACCTGACAGAAATGTGACGGACCCTATTCAAACTCAATGATCCAGAGTCCATTGTGCATCAACACGTTTATGGCTCTGTTTTGGCACAAAAAAAACAACAACCGGTCATCGAACAGAACAAAGCACAATGTATATGGCTGATGTGAATTTAGGCTAACATAGAGAGATTACAGCTACAAACCCCTTCTCCCATCTCTAAGGGTCTATTCACATGGTGGAATTTCCACTAGTGGAATTCCGCAAGTGGCAATTCAGAAGGGTGAATGGGAGTGCGGAATCCCATAGAAATCTATGGCCTTCAATTTGAGGTGTAATTCTGCCGTGTGAATAGACCCTAAATGTTACTGTTGCCAACCAGACAGATTTTCTTTTTTAAACACTTTGGCCCACAATTAAAAATCTGTACAAGACGTAAAATGAAGTTATTTTCTCATAGTAACCAATGACAGCTCAGCTTTCATTTTACCACAGCCCATTTAGATATGAAGGCTGAGCTGGAAATGGTTAATATAGGCAAATCACTCTAGGCTTTGTCTTGAACAAACTGAAAACCTGCGCATTTTTTTTACAAATTCAGGCGGTCTCAAATTTCTACAGAGGATTCTTTTTCAAATCTTCCATAGAATTTACTCTGCTGTGTGAACACACCCTTAAAGAAAAAGTGGAACTACAGGCTTCTGGAATGTGATACAGCATATAATTACAATTACATAACCACATATATTGCTTTATGCTAAAAAGTTTTAGTGATATGCCTTAAAATGATATGGCATATAGATCTGTATTACACAGTTGCACACATAGTAGTGCCTACCTACAGTATAGTGCAGTACTTTACTGCTCTTTACCTGTGCAACCTGCCTACTCCTTTGGACATCAGGTTAGGGGGGCTCCATATTGTATCTCAGGTACATTGTGCATAATTAGCAGGAACCTGTAGAAGCTTTAAGTCCTCTATGTATAAAGTAATTTACAGCTTCCAGCAGATATTATATATATATATATATATATATATATATATATATATACTAGCTGAGTACCCGGCGTTGCCCGGTTTTTCCTTCCTAATCCTTGTTGGGGAGGTAAATAAACAAAGGAGGAAGCTTTTTGACTTCATATCCCGTCCTCATATATTGTTGTCATATCCCGACCTCCTATCCCGTCATCATATCCTGACCTCCTATCCTGTGCTCCTATCCCGTCCTCCTATCACGTCCTCCTTTCCCGTCCTCATATCTCAACCTCCTTTCCCGTCCTCCTATCTCCACCTCCTTTCCCGTCCTCCTATCCCGTCCATCCACCCCGTCCTCCTATCCCGTCCTCCTATCTCGACCTCCTTTCCCGTCCTCCTATTTCGACCGCCTTTCCCGTCCTTCTTTCCCATCCTCCTATCTCGTCCTCCTATCCCGTCCATCAATCCCATCCTCCTTTCCCGTCCTCATATTTCGACCTCCTTTCCCGTCCTCCTATCCAGTCCATCTATCCCGTCCTCCTATCCCATCCTCCTATCCCGACCTCCTATCCGACCTCCTATCCCGACCTCCTATCCCGTCCTCCTATCCCGTCCTCCTATCACGACCTCCGATCCCGTCCTCATATCTCTACCTCCTATCGCATCCTCCTATCCCGACCTCCTATCCCGACCTCCTATCTCGACCTCCTATCCCGACCTCCTATCCCGACCTCCTATCTTGACCTCCTATCCCGACCTCCTATCCAGTCCTCCTATCTCCACCTCCTATCCCGGTCCTCCTATCCCGGTCCTCCTATCCCGGTCCTCCTATCCCGTCCTCCTATCCCGTCCTCCTATCCCGACCTCCTATCTCGACCTCCTATCCCGACCCATAATATGTGTACCAGTTATTGAAATATCTCCAGCCGTACAGAAGTTATGTGGGAACATACATTTCCCATTGATTTGCATGGGACTTTAAACAAAAACCCCGACCCTCACAAATAGGGGTAGTTAAGGGTTAAATTAACTTTCCTATATTTTCAGTGTATATAGAAGTAACATGTGACCAAGTATTATCGAAATATCTCCAGCCGTTTGGAAGTTATGGAGTAACATATATTTCCCATTGACTTGCATGGGACTTTAAACATAAACCCCACCCCTGGCAAATGGGGGTGAGTAAGGGTTAAATTACCTATCCTATGTTTGTTGTTGACATATAAGTAACAGGTGTGCCAAGTTTCATGTTAATATCTTTAGCCGTTTGAAAGTTTTTGTGGAACATACACACATACATATACACGTTTAGTTTTATATATATACTAGCTGAGTACCCGGCGTTGCCCGGTTTTTCCTTCCTAATCCTTGTTGGGGAGGAAAATAAACAAAGGAGGAAGCTTTTGACTTCATATCCCATCCTCATATATTGTTGTCATATCCCGACCTCCTATCCCGTCATCATATGCCGTCCTCCTATCCCATCCTCCTATCCCGTCCTCCTTTCCCGTCCTCATATCTCAACCTCCTTTCCCGTCCTCCTATCTCGACCTCCTTTCCCGTCCTCCTTTCCTGTCCTCCTATCCCGTCCTCCTATCCTGTCCTCCTATCCCGTCCTCCTATCCCGTCCTCCTTTCCAGTCCTCATATCCCGACCTAGTTTCCCGTCCTCCTATCCCGTCTTCCTATCCCGTCCTCCTATCCCATCCTCCTATCCCGACCTCCTATCCCGTCCTCCTATCACGACCTCCTATCCCATCCTCATATCTCGACCTCCTATCCCGGCCTCCTATCTCGACCTCCTATCCCGACCTCCTATCCCGTCATCCTATCCAGTCCTCCTATACCGCCCTCCTATCCCGACCTCCTATCTCGACCTCCTATCCCGAAATCCTATCTAGTCCTCCTATGGCGTCCTCCTATCCCGGTCCTCCTATCCCGTCCTCCTATCCCGACCTCCTGTCCCATCCTCCTATCCCGACCTCCTATGTCGACCTCCTATCCCGACCCATAATATGTGTACCAGGTATTGAAATATCTCCAGCGGTACGGAAGTTATGTGGGAACATATATTTCCCATTGATTTGCATGGGACTTTAGACAAAAACCCCGACCCTCACAAATGGGGGTAGTTAAGGGTTAATTAACTAGCCTATATTTTAAGTGGACATATAAGAAACATGTGACCAAGTATTATCGAAATATCTCCAGCCGTTTGGAAGTTATGCAGTAACATATATTTCCCTTTAACTTGTATGGGACTTTAAAGGGGCTCTCCCTTGTTTATACTGTTTTTTGTTATTATGTTTGTGTGTTATGTGTGTATAAGTATGTGTTTTTTTATGTGTGTTGTGATTATGTATATATGTATTTTCTTACCTTTTGTGAAGATCCGGAAGCTGGCCCCTTTTTCTTCCACTGGCTTGCTGTGCACCTCGGCCTCCGCCATGTTGTGTTCGGTAAGTGGGATCTGTTCTTGCTTCTGTCCTTCCTATCTTCTGACGTCCGAGGCAAATCTTTTCTTCCTGTTTCTTCCATGGCTCAGCAACGAATCTGCGGCCTCTTGCGGCACATGCGCAGGTAGTTTTTTGTTTTTTTTTACCAATAAAGTTTTCTTTGTCTAATTGACAAACTGTCTGCGCATGCGCGAGTACGCAAGTGCTACGCTAACAGCGTAGCGTACGTTAGGTCTACGCTAATAGCGTAGCTTCGCGCAAGCGCAGACAGTTTGTCAATTAGACAAAAAAAACTTTAATGGTAAAAAAAAAATACCTGCGAATGCGCCGGAAGAGGCCACAGATTCTTCGCTGAGCCACGGAAGAAACAGGAAGAAAAGATTTGCCTCGGACATCAGAAGATAGGAAGGACAGAAGCAAGAACACACCCCCCGACATCCCACTTACCGAACACAACATGGCGGAAGCCGAGGTGCACAGCAAGCCAGTGGAAGAAAAAGGGGCCAGCTTCCGGATCTTCACAAAAGGTAAGAAAATACATATATACATAATCACAACACACATAAAAAAAAACACATACTTATACACACATAACACACAAACATAATAACAAAAAACTGTATAAACAAGGGAGAACCCCTTTAAACATAAACCCCGCCCCTGGCAAATGGGGGTTGGTAAGGGTTAAATTACCTATCCTATGTTTGTTGTTGACACATAAGTAACATGTGTGCCAAGTTTCATGTTAATATCTTTAGCCGTTTGGACGTGATGCTGGAACATACACACTGTTACGCCGAGCGCTCCGGGTCCCCGCTCCTCCCCGGAGCGCTCGCTTCACTCTCGCTGCCGCAGCGCTCTGGGCAGCTCCACTGACCCGGTGCGCTGCGATACCGTCTCCAGCCGGGATGCGATTCGCGATGCGGGTGGCGCCCGCTCGCGATGCGCATCCCGGCTCCCGTACCTGACTCGCTCTCCGTCTGTCCTGTCCCGGCGCGCGCGGCCCCGCTCCCTAGGGCGCGCGCGCGCCGGGTCTCTGCGATTTAAAGGGCCACTGCGCCGCTGATTGGCGCAGTGGTTCCAATTAGTGTGTTCATCTGTGCACTCCCTATTTATACCTCACTTCCCCTTCACTCCCTCGCCGGATCTTGTTGCCATTGTGCCAGTGAAAGCGTTTCCTTGTGTGTTCCTAGCCTGTGTTCCAGACCTCCTGCCGTTGCCCCTGACTACGATCCTTGCTGCCTGCCCCGACCTTCTGCTACGTCCGACCTTGCTTCTGTCTACTCCCTTGTACCGCGCCTATCTTCAGCAGCCAGAGAGGTTGAGCCGTTGCTAGTGGATACGACCTGGTCACTACCGCCGCAGCAAGACCATCCCGCTTTGCGGCGGGCTCTGGTGAAAACCAGTAGTGACTTAGAACCGGTCCACTAGCACGGTCCACGCCAATCCCTCTCTGGCACAGAGGATCCACCTCCTGCCAGCCGGCATCGTGACAGTAGATCCGGCCATGGATCCCGCTGAAGTTCCTCTGCCAGTTGTCGCCGACCTCACCACGGTGGTCGCCCAGCAGTCACAACAGATAGCGCAACAAGGCCACCAGCTGTCTCAACTGACCGTGATGCTACAGCAGCTACTACCACAGCTTCAGCAATCATCTCCTCCGCCAGCTCCTGCACCTCCTCCGCAGCGAGTGGCCGCTTCAGGCCTACGACTATCCTTGCCGGATAAATTTGATGGGGACTCTAAATTTTGCCGTGGCTTCCTTTCTCAATGTTCCCTGCACTTGGAGATGATGTCGGACCAGTTTCCCACTGAAAGGTCTAAGGTGGCTTTCGTAGTCAGCCTTCTGTCTGGAAAAGCTCTGTCGTGGGCTACACCGCTCTGGGACCGCAATGACCCCGTCACTGCCTCTGTACACTCCTTCTTCTCGGAAATTCGAAGTGTCTTTGAGGAACCTGCCCGAGCCTCTTCTGCTGAGACTGCCCTGTTGAACCTGGTCCAGGGTAATTCTTCCGTTGGCGAGTACGCCGTACAATTCCGTACTCTTGCTTCAGAACTATCCTGGAATAATGAGGCCCTCTGCGCGACCTTTAAAAAAGGCCTATCCAGCAACATTAAAGATGTTCTGGCCGCACGAGAAATCCCTGCTAACCTACATGAACTCATTCATCTAGCCACTCGCATTGACATGCGTTTTTCCGAAAGGCGTCAGGAGCTCCGCCAGGATATGGACTTTGTTCGCACAAGGCGTTTTTTCTCCCCGGCTCCTCTCTCCTCTGGTCCCCTGCAATCCGTTCCTGTGCCTCCCGCCGTGGAGGCTATGCAGGTTGACCGGTCTCGCTTGACACCTCAAGAGAGGACACGACGCCGCATGGAGAATCTCTGCCTGTACTGTGCTGGTACCGAACACTTCCTGAAGGATTGTCCTATCCGTCCTCCCCGCCTGGAAAGACGTACGCTGACCCCGCACAAAGGTGTGACAGCCCTTGATGTCAACTCTGCTTCTCCGCGTCTTACTGTGCCTGTGCGA
Source organism: Hyla sarda (assembly GCF_029499605.1). NCBI lineage: Eukaryota > Metazoa > Chordata > Amphibia > Anura > Hylidae > Hyla > Hyla sarda. The sequence goes on along the minus strand of NC_079189.1, from coordinate 181,214,516 downwards.
GTATCCGCCTCTACCTTCTCCTTCTCTACTATGGCCTTCTTGGATTCCGGATCTGCAGGAAATTTTATTTTGGCCTCTCTCACCAACAGGTTCAACATCCCGCTGACCAGTCTCGCCAGACCTCTCTACATCAATTGTGTTAACAATGAAAGATTGGACTGTACCATACGTTTCCGCACGGAGCCCCTCCTAATGTGCATCGGATCTCACCATGAAAAAATTGAGTTTTTGGTCCTCCCCAATTGCACTTCCGAAATTCTCCTTGGACTACCCTGGCTTCAACACCACTCCCCTACCCTGGATTGGTCCACTGGGGAGATCAAGAGTTGGGGCCCCTCTTGTTCCAAGGACTGTCTTAAACCGGTTCCCAGTACTCCCTGCCGTGACCCTGTGGTGCCTCCTGTAACCGGTCTCCCTAAGGCCTATATGGACTTTGCGGATGTTTTTTGCAAAAAACAAGCTGAGACTTTACCTCCTCACAGGCCTTATGACTGTCCCATTGACCTCCTCCCGGGTACTACTCCACCCCGGGGCAGAATTTATCCTCTCTCTGTCCCAGAGACTCTTGCTATGTCTGAGTATATCCAGGAAAATTTAAAGAAGGGCTTTATCCGCAAATCTTCCTCTCCTGCCGGAGCCGGATTTTTCTTTGTGTCCAAAAAAGATGGCTCTCTACGTCCTTGCATTGACTACCGCGGTCTTAATAAAATCACTGTAAAAAACCGCTACCCCCTACCTCTCATCTCTGAACTCTTTGATCGCCTCCAAGGTGCCCACATCTTTACCAAACTGGACTTAAGAGGTGCCTATAATCTCATTCGCATCAGAGAGGGGGATGAATGGAAAACGGCATTTAACACCAGAGATGGACACTTTGAGTATCTGGTCATGCCCTTTGGCCTGTGCAACGCCCCTGCCGTCTTCCAAGACTTTGTTAATGAAATCTTTCGTGATCTCTTATATTCCTGTGTTGTTGTATATCTGGACGATATCCTGATTTTTTCTGCCAACCTAGAAGAACACCGCCAGCATGTCCGCATGGTTCTTCAGAGACTTCGTGACAATCAACTGTATGCCAAAATGGAGAAATGTCTGTTTGAATGTCAATCTCTTCCTTTCCTAGGATACTTGGTCTCTGGCCAGGGACTACAAATGGATCCAGACAAACTCTCTGCCGTCTTAGATTGGCCACGCCCCTCCGGACTTCGTGCTATCCAACGTTTTTTGGGGTTCGCCAATTATTACAGACAATTCATTCCACATTTTTCCACCATTGTGGCTCCTATCGTGGCTTTAACCAAAAAGAATGCCAATCCTAAGTCATGGCCTCCTCAAGCGGAAGACGCCTTTAAACAGCTCAAGTCTGCCTTTTCTTCGGCTCCCGTGCTCTCCAGACCTGACCCATCTAAACCCTTCCTATTGGAGGTTGATGCCTCCTCTGTAGGAGCTGGAGCGGTCCTTCTACAGAAAAATTCTTCCGGGCATGCTTTTACTTGTGGTTTTTTTTCTAGGACCTTCTCTCCAGCTGAGAGGAACTACTCCATCGGGGACCGAGAGCTTCTAGCCATTAAATTAGCACTTGAGGAATGGAGGCATCTGTTGGAGGGATCAAGATTTCCAGTTATTATTTACACCGATCACAAGAACCTCTCCTATCTCCAGTCTGCCCAACGGCTGAATCCTCGCCAGGCCAGGTGGTCTCTGTTCTTTGCCCGATTTAATTTTGAAATTCACTTTCGGCCTGCCGATAAGAACATTAGGGCCGATGCTCTCTCTCGTTCCTCGGATGCCTCGGAAGTAGAGCTCTCTCCGCAACACATCATCCCCCCTGACTGCCTGATCTCCACTTCTCCAGCCTCCATCAGGCAAACTCCTCCAGGGAAGACCTTCATTTCCCCACGTCAACGCCTCGGAATCCTCAAATGGGGTCACTCCTCCCATCTCGCAGGTCATGCGGGTATCAAGAAATCCGTGCAACTCATCTCTCGTTTCTATTGGTGGCCGACTCTGGAGACGGATGTTGTGGATTTTGTACGAGCCTGCACTGTTTGTGCCCGGGATAAGACTCCTCGCCAGAAGCCCGCTGGTCTTCTTCATCCTCTGTCTGTCCCCGAACAGCCTTGGTCTCTGATTGGTATGGACTTTATTACGGACTTACCCCCATCCCGTGGCAACACTGTTGTTTGGGTGGTCGTTGATCGATTCTCCAAGATGGCACATTTCATCCCTCTTCCTGGTCTTCCTTCAGCGCCTCAGTTGGCAAAACAATTTTTTGTACACATTTTTCGTCTTCACGGGTTGCCCACGCAGATCGACTCGGATAGAGGCGTCCAATTCGTGTCAAAATTCTGGAGGGCTCTCTGTAAACAACTCAAGATTAAATTAAACTTTTCCTCTGCATATCATCCTCAATCCAATGGGCAAGTAGAAAGAATTAACCAGGTCCTGGGTGATTATTTACGCCATTTTGTTTCCTCCCGCCAGGATGACTGGGCAGATCTTCTACCATGGGCCGAATTTTCGTATAACTTCAGAGTCTCTGAATCCTCCTCCAAATCCCCATTTTTTGTGGTGTACGGCCGTCACCCTCTTCCCCCCCTCCCTACTCCCTTGCCCTCTGGTTTGCCCGCTGTGGATGAAATATCTCGTGATCTTTCCACCATATGGAAAGAGACCCAAAATTCTCTTTTACAGGCCTCATCACGCATGAAGAAGTTTGCTGATAGAAAAAGAAGAGCTCCCCCCATTTTTTCTCCTGGAGACAAGGTATGGCTCTCCGCTAAATATGTCCGCTTCCGTGTCCCTAGCTACAAATTGGGACCACGCTATCTTGGTCCTTTCAAAATCTTGTGCCAGATTAATCCTGTCTCTTACAAACTTCTTCTTCCTCCTTCTCTTCGAATTCCTAATGCCTTTCACGTTTCTCTTCTTAAACCACTTATCATCAACCGTTTCTCTCCTAAGTTTGTTTCTCCCACTCCTGTTTCCGGCTCCTCGGACATCTTCTCCGTTAAAGAGATACTGGCCTCCAAGAAGGTCAGAGGGAAAACCTTTTTCCTGGTCGATTGGGAGGGTTGTGGTCCTGAAGAGAGATCCTGGGAACCTGAGGACAATATCCTAGACAAAAGTCTGCTCCTCAGGTTCTCAGGCTCTAAGAAGAGGGGGAGACCCAAGGGGGGGGGGTACTGTTACGCCGAGCGCTCCGGGTCCCCGCTCCTCCCCGGAGCGCTCGCTTCACTCTCGCTGCCGCAGCGCTCCGGGCAGCTCCACTGACCCGGTGCGCTGCGATACCGTCTCCAGCCGGGATGCGATTCGCGATGCGGGTGGCGCCCGCTCGCGATGCGCATCCCGGCTCCCGTACCTGACTCGCTCTCCGTCTGTCCTGTCCCGGCGCGCGCGGCCCCGCTCCCTAGGGCGCGCGCGCGCCGGGTCTCTGCGATTTAAAGGGCCACTGCGCCGCTGATTGGCGCAGTGGTTCCAATTAGTGTGTTCATCTGTGCACTCCCTATTTATACCTCACTTCCCCTTCACTCCCTCGCCGGATCTTGTTGCCATTGTGCCAGTGAAAGCGTTTCCTTGTGTGTTCCTAGCCTGTGTTCCAGACCTCCTGCCGTTGCCCCTGACTACGATCCTTGCTGCCTGCCCCGACCTTCTGCTACGTCCGACCTTGCTTCTGTCTACTCCCTTGTACCGCGCCTATCTTCAGCAGCCAGAGAGGTTGAGCCGTTGCTAGTGGATACGACCTGGTCACTACCGCCGCAGCAAGACCATCCCGCTTTGCGGCGGGCTCTGGTGAAAACCAGTAGTGACTTAGAACCGGTCCACTAGCACGGTCCACGCCAATCCCTCTCTGGCACAGAGGATCCACCTCCTGCCAGCCGGCATCGTGACACACACATACACATACACACACACATATGTTGAGTTTTATATATATAGATAGATATATGGACTTAATTATCTGTATTAGTTGTCTTGTCATTTGTCTTATTTTGGTATTTGTGAGACTTTGTTAGAAATTACTAGTTTTTCATAGAGTTATGGGGGAGATTTATCAAAATCTGTGCAGATGAAAAGTTGCAGAGTGGCCCATAGCAACCAATCAGATCACTTTTTTCATTTTTCAGAGGCCTTTTCAGAAATGAAAGAAGCGATCTTATTGGTTGCTATGGGCAACTCAGCAACTCCGCCATGGTCTCTAGATACAATGGTAGCAAAGAATAATTATCCTGGAACCAATTAAAGGAGAAATATGGTGAAACATTCTTCATTTCCCCTGTGTCCAGGCTGCAAAAACAAAAAAAAACCATAAAACTTTAACTCACCTTCCTACGTTCCCCCTGTTGCGCCGTCTTCTTCCTGGTTCCTGGGCTCGGTGACTCATACTGTGCTCAGCGTATCGTTGGCCGCAGCAATGTCCCCCCTTGGCCGGTGATAGGCTGAGCGCAGTCACATGGAGCCTGGGCCCCGCCTTCTCCCTGCTGCCTGGGCTCCTTGGCAATCTATCCATGAAACAGGAGGAACAGGCTAAACAATGCTATTGGAACTGTCCACATTTGGAAAATAAAATAAAAACCCTAAACAAAATTATCTTTAAAGGTTCACTTGTGCTTCAGGGAAAAATAAGGGAGTGGTTTTAATAAAATTGTACTTACATGACTCCAAGAGAAATGAGTAAAATGGAGACAGAACATGCTTACAGTTAAGGTGGGGCAGACACTGGCTGCTGGTGCTTCATCAATGTCGGTCTCCAAAGCACCCAAAAAAAATAAAAATAAAAGAGCATACATATAAAAGTCAGGAAGAGCTGCTGGAAGCTGTAGATAACTTTTTTATGTTGAGGACAGGAGATTCTTCAATGTCCTGTATAGAACACACATTGTACTGTAAAAAAATGAAGCTGCCCTCAACTGATGTCCAAGAAAGCGGTTCCTCCTGGGCCAGGTAAAAAAGTAGTGTAGAACATGTAGTACTGCAATGTACTCTAGAGCGGCACTTCTAGACAGCCAATAAAGCACACACTTCAGTAATACAGGTAGTTTACCCGTGAAATGCCAAATCTTACTGATGCGACCTTCCAGCCATTCACACACATCACAGATCAGAACTGCCAGTAGCATTGTATGCTGAGTATGGTTTAAAGATAAAATGGTCCAGAAAAGACGATTGCATGTTGATAATATTGTAACCTGAGGCCACTGTATCTTGAGGGATCACTGTATTGCAAATATCTTGAGGGATCAAATCTATTGCAAATCTAATACTGGCCCTGATTTGAGTGTTGTGTAGGTTTCTTTGTGGGTTTCAATTTCCTACAATTTTTTTCCACAGTATTATTACTAAGGTTTCCCTACATTTTGCACTTTTCCCTACACTTTGCTTTTTTTACACATGCTCTGATCTGCCGGGTTTTCCTCAGCTCAAATCCACCACCTTTTCTGTGGAAACCTTTGTGAAAATGTAGGGGGCACGCCCCTTTTTTGGCAACCGTACCCACTTTTCCCAATGACCACGCCCCTTTTTCGGGTTTTCTCAGTAAAATGTGTGTCTTTTTTCCAATTCTGGTGCAAATTCCTGCACAGATTCTTGTGCACTACCCGACAATACATGTCGGCTTTACAATAGTAAATCAGGGCCAATGTGCTTCAGTTTTCAGCACAAGGTTGTTCTTTGTTTCAAGAAAATCTATTTCCCAGCATATTTTTCTTTATAGTTTTCAAAATTGTTGCTTGCAGTCATTCAATAGGACCCTTCACTGCTTAATTCCAGTGATCTATGCTGGTGATGTGATGGACACACGGGTATTTGACTGGTTAGGAGGCAAAGTGAACTGTCCTGGAACTATGATCACCCCTGCACCTGTGTGTCTTCCACATGACCGGGACAGAGTTTTATCCACTAGAAGTAAACAATAAAAGTTCTTGTTGGGTGAATGTTAGCAGAAATCCTGCTTCTGTGAGGCTTGATACAGAGAGTGTTGAGAAGCTGTATGGGAGTAGTTTGCGTGCTCCATGTTTACATAGGTTTCTATCATTTTCTGCCATACTCCAAAACATACCAAGGAGTTAACTTGGAATTCACACAGTAAAACCCAGTGGGGACAGGGACCATTTTGCACTGCAGAATATGTTAATGCTGTATAATTGAGTAGAATAATAATTAGAACATTGTACTGTATAACTATTAATTATACATAGAATAACTATTGTTTGCAAAAACTGTGACAACACAACACATGTAAAGATTTAAATAATTCAAATAATTAAGTGTCTTTTCTTCTGATTTCCTTTGTAACTGGGGCTGACATATTTACCCCAGTTACAGGTGGAACACAGCCCCCTGACAATCATTGCAGATCTGATCCCAGCAATCACATGATCGACGGGAAGACTCCTGATCCTGTGACCCTATCCTTAAGGTGAAACTCTAGGAAGTCAAAATTCTCCTAAAATCTTCTTATTTTGTGTGGTTAATGGGGTACTCCAAGGAACTAAACCCATAGGCCATTGTTTCTCTCTCACCAACCTATTTAATTGTTTAAATATCATTCATTAGCTATACAGAGCAGTTTCCTCTCTTTAGTTGTCATTTACATGCATAATGTGAGGGAAGTATATCATCCATCCATCCACTCTGTCTCTGTCCAAATCCCTCTCTGAAAGCAGCCCCCACCATCCAGACACAGACCATGTGGTTTCTGCCCTGCACTGATGAGTCATGCTTCCTTCAGTGCTGAGAACTGGGGTGTGTGCAGCCTCAGCCAATCAGATAACGAACTTCTCTCTGCTGCTCAGAACAGGAGAGTGGGAGCTGCTCTCAGAGAGTAAGCTGGCTGGCAGAGCAGAGCTGCAATCATTGCTGGGAGATGAAGGTGAGGGGAGAGAAGTATGGCAAAGAATATCAAGCAGCCAGAGAACACAACAGAGAGGCCACAGGAGCCATGCATATTAGGCAGGATGGGTTGCAGGGAAGATATCTAGGAAGTGTGGTGGCTTTGGAGCTACATTTTAACTATAGCAACTCTTTTTTCAGATTTATATTTAACTGTAGGATATAACATATATGCAGACGCATAAAGCAACATATGGCAACAAATAAAATAAAAAATTAAATGACCCCTGTTTAAAGGTCTGCATACCACTGGTTCTTAAAGGGATTATCCACCATAAGGTGATTTTGGCACTTACCTGCCAGACAGTAATGGACATGCTTAGGAAGGATCTGCGCTTGTCTTTGGGTTAAATGGCTATGTTGTGAGATTAACCTAAAGCTGAGGCTTTCTTTTTGTGAACTGGCTTTTTCCTGTTGGAGTTTTCTGTTTTAATACAAATCCCATGATTCCACTTTTCTCCCTCCCACACATAAGCCACCCCACCCATTGAACCACAAACGAGCTGAATTCCATGCAAAGGACAAGTATTTTCTAACCAGGGGGCCTCCAGCTGTTGCAAATTCCCTGTGGAATTGCTCCACCTATTGAAGCAGACAGGCTCCCTGTCATCACCTGACTAGTGAGGTTGTGTCTCGGCTGCATTGCATCCTGGGAATACCAGAGACAGGAGTAACTTAAAAATGAACATCCAGAGCAAAGATCACATAAGAATACAAGACCAGCCATCAGAGACAGGTACAGACACTATATTATGAACTACACTAACTTTACAGCCCCTGTAGTATAGTCAAATAAAATTATTCCTGAAATACCCCTTTAATACTGCGTATTGTCCCCTTTGGCATCAATTATAGTGTTCACTCTTTAAAGGGGCTATCCAGGGATAGAAAATCAGAGCTACTTTCTTTCATAAATGGCTCCCTGTCTGTCTGCATGTTGGGTGTGGTTCTGCAGCTTAGATCCATTGAAGTGAATGGAGCCAAGTTGTAAAACCACACCCAACCTGGATACCGACAGGGAGCTGTTTTTGAAAGAAATTAGCTGTATTTTTCTATTACTGGATAACCCCTTTAACCCCTTTACTCCTTAGCCAGTTTTCACCTTAATGACTAAGCCCCATTTTTCAAATCTGACACGTGTCTCTTTATATGGTGATAACTTTAAAATGCTTTTACTAAGCAACGCGATTCTAAGACAGTTTTTTCGTGACATATTGTACTTTCCATTAGTGGTAAATTTTGATTGATATATTCAGCAGTCTTTGTGCAAAACGTAAAAAATTTAAAAATTTTCATTTTTCTAGATTTAAAATGTTCTGCTTGTTCGAGATATAGTCATATCACACCAAATTTATTATTAACCCCTTAAGGACATAGGCCCACATTTATCATTGTCTTTAGACTGTTTTTTGTGTCTAAAACAGGGGCAAAAAAGGAGCAAGCATGGTTTTTTGTAGGGATCGACCGATATCGTTTTTTTAGGGCCGATACCGATAATCGTTGGAGGTTAGGGCCGATAGCCGATAACTTATACCGATATTCCGGTATAAGTTATCGGCTATTTATCCCCCCTCGACACCGCTGCAGGTCATTGATTTAAAACGGGCGCTTTAAATCAATGCACTGCAGTGGCTTTTGCGGTGCCATAGGCCGCCACCGCCACCACCCACTTCTCTCCCCCTACCTGTCAGGGGGGGTCCGGCCCATCCATCCTTCCTTCCTGTAGTGTCCGGCGGCATTCCGGGTGGAGGGTGCACCGGTCCGGGCTGTCCTTCTTCTCCGGGGGTCATCTTCTCCACTCCAGGCAGGCTCCGGCCTAGTACGCTGCATAGACGCCGCTACGCAGTGACGCCCGTGCGCAGCGACGCACCTGATGTCATGGCGTAGCGGCGTCTATGCAGCGTACTAGGCCGGAGCCTGCCCGGAGTGGAGAAGAGCACCCCCGGAGAAGGACAGCCCGCACCGATGCACCCTCCACCTGGAATGGCGCCGGACACTACAGGAAGGAAGGATGGATGGCCCGGACCACCCCAATTACGGGTAAGTTTATTATTTATTTATTTTTTATTGACTCGGAGGGTGGGGGAGGGGCCCGACTGGTATAGCGGTATGGGCAAAAATCCATACCGGTATACCGCCCAACACTACGGTGGGAAGTGCGACGCGGTGGGTCGGGGGGCGGTCGCGGTGCGGTGGGTCAGGGGGGGGGCGGTCACGGTGCGGGGGGCGGGGCATTATCGGCTTATCGGCAAGGTAATTGCCGATACCGATAATGCCCAAAATCGTGATTGTCGCCCGATAATATCGGCCATACCGATAATTGGTCGATCCCTAGTTTTTTGCGCCTATTTTTGCCCCTTTTTGTTTACACATTCCTGCTGATTTTGAGTTTCAATCCACTGATTTTGGCAATACACATGATATGGAAGGGTTTTATCAACTGCACCTTTTTGTGAAAAGGAGCAAAAAAGGCGCAAAGCCACTGAAAAGTCTCTAAAACTACACCAGCCCAGACATGGTGTAGCTTTTTGGTGTATGTGAAGAGAGAAATTTCAGAAAATGTGACCTGCACAAAATTTATCAAATGCTCTTTCACCATTTAATAAATTTGGGGCTCCTACACATTACCAGCACACAAAAAAAAGTGTAGAAAAATGCTTCACTTACACCTACAATGATAAATGTGGGCCATAGTGTTTTTCAGTTTTTGCACTTTAGTTTTTTTCCTCCTTACCATTAAAAATCATAACCCTTTCAATTTCCATATGATGGCTCATTTTTTGCGCCACCAATTCTACTTTGTAATTACATCAATAATTTTACTCAAAAATCTAGGGCGAAACAAAAAAAATAATTGTGCGACAAAATTGAAGAAAAAAATGCCATTTTGTAACTTTTGGGGGCTTCCGTTTTTACAGAGTACATTTTTCGGTAAAAATAACAACTAATCTTTATCCTGTAGGTCCATATGATTAAAATGATACCCTACTTATATAAGTTTGATTTTGTCTTACTTCTGGAAAAAATAATAACTTGATGCACGAAAATTAATAAATTCAAAATTGTCATCTTCTGACCCCTATAACTTTTTCATTTTTCCGCATATAGGGCAGTGTGAGGGCTAATTTTTTGCGCCGTTTTTATAGCTACCATTTTTGTTTTGATCTGACTTTTTGATCGCTTTTTATAAAAAAATTTATGGTATAAAAAGTGACCAAAAATATGCTCTTTTGGACTTTGGAATTTTTTTGTGCGTACGCCATTGACCGTGCGGTTTAATTAATTATATATTATTATAGTTCAGACATTTACACACGCGGCGATACCATATATGTTTATTTTTATTTACACAGTTTTTTTTTAAATGGGAAAAGGGGGGGTGACTCAGACTTTTTTAAGGGAAGGGGTTAAATCATCTTTATTAACTTTTTTTTCTACTTTTTTTTTGCAATGTCAAAAGGCCGGAGACCGGAAGTCGCTGGGTCTCTGGGGGAAGGGTGACATAGGGGACTATAATATGCAGTACATTGATTCAATACACTGATCAATGGGGGGGTCGGGTCTGCGGGTATTACTGGTGGCCAAGGTCCGGATCTGGACCGCGGTCCGCCAGTTGATTACCCCTGGCCTAGGTCTTATTTTCGGGGTAGGGCTTATATTTCAGCCCACCCTGAAAATACTGCTAGGGCTTACTTTCGGGGTTGGGTAGCTATTGGGATATACTGCTTTGCACCCTGATATTTACTCTGATATAGAGGTTGAGCCCCCTGTGTTTTTGTGTTTGGTTTTATTTAGCAAAAACTGACTGGACAAAAAAATTACTGTTTGCAGCGTTTTTACTCAGGTCCTGTGAATTAAATGGATTCTGCTATGGAGCTCCCCAAATATAGCTCCACCATAGATGTGAACATAGCCTAAGTTGTGCATCTTTGTAACTATTCAAGCTCTGGGGCGTTTTCTAGATATGGCCACACTAATGTTTTGTTAAGTGGTAACAAGATGTTTCTGTCCCACGAGTCTATGCTTCTTTTAGTACATGACATTATCCTGCTGGCCTTGGCAGCAGCTGATAGACATTGCATACTGTAATGTACAGATACACCCAGATGCTACGCAACAAGGGACTCAAGTTTTTCTCCCCCTGGACATGAGATAAATGCACATTATCAGTACCCAGGTGCATAACTTTACATTTATCCACATTGAATCTATATGCATGTTCAGTTTCTAATCTATGTACATCATCCATAGATTTCTCTATAATTCTGCAAAAATAGAAACAGTGCTATTACTTTCACCCTATTTAAAATGAGTAATTTAACCTTGAAGCACATCATTTATAACCAATAATCATTCAGAGTAGAATCTTTTACAACCACTGTTTCTCCAGTACCAAGGCATCTCCCCCCCCCCCCCTCCCCTTTACCTACCCAGTGCCTCGATCCTTCCCCAACAGGCAATTTTCGACCCACCAAAATATTCTGACACCTGTCTAATTTAACTACCACTATAATGTGTGCTTTCTCCTCTCTATTCATCCATAGTTTAAATAATCTGCCACCCCTGCCAAATCTCCCAGCACTGCAGACCACCTTAGTGCAAATTATCTGTAGCATATAGATTGCACACCTTACAAATCCACCACAGTTCTTTACCTTTCTCCCTTACATCATGACTTAATGTGCTTATTCAGAAAAAACATAGCTGTTTTCTTCCCACAACAGTTCCACACTTGTTCTCAGATTATGTGCATTATTACAATGGAGATGAATTGCAATACCACACAAAAAACAAGGACATGTGTGCTGCTATGTTTTTATTTTATTTTTTAATCTTGGATAACCCCTTTAAACTCTTCAGCTATAAATTTAACTTTCCAATGTCTCTCTGTCTTTCCTGTGACGCCCATGGAACGTGCAATATTCGAGAATATACAACATTAAAAATTATATAAAAAATAGATTCTACACTGAATATGTATTATGAATTCTTAAATTTCACATTGCTAGCAGCTTCCTTTGCATGCTGATAGCTAACTCGCATGTCATGGCATCTGCCATTAATTGTGGGCAACATTCAGTGATTGTTCAAATCCATTACTGAAGCTCCAGCCTTTAGACACATTCATTCCCAAATAAAAAAAACGTCTGATATATTAAGAGATTTTGTTCAGATTCACCTTCCTATATCAATACATTATAAGGAAAAATGATGATCTTAGGGCTCCTAAGGTGTCCATAGTAAAGAAACATTTGGAATATCCATATATGTAGCTGGTCTGAATGGCCTGAAACATTACTTCTGGATAAAGATGAAGCTTACAGCAAGGACAATCCACACATCAAATCTGGAGCAGCCTGTTCAAGTAAAAAACAAGCTACAATCTTATTCCTTCCTATGAAAACCAACTGATTACAGGATTTCTCTTTAAAGCTATGCAGTAAAATATTAGCTTAAAGGGGTACTTCACTGTCCCAGCGTTCGGAACATTTGTTCCTAAGGTTAGGTTCACACTGTGGAATTTCTGGGCAGAATTTCTGCCGGAGATCAAGCCGGCGGCACTAGGACCGCACGGACTGCATTGCCGTCCCCACAGATGTCAATGCATTTCTGAGCAGATTTCCCAAAAGATCCACCCAGAAATGCATTGCAGTCTATGGGGACGGCAATGCAGTCTGCTCGGTCCTAGCGCCGCCGGCTCGATCTCTGGCAGAAATTCTGCCCAGAAATTCTGCAGTGTGAACCCAGCCTAACTCTTGGAGCGGGCAGGAGGGTCATGACATTGACATCACACCATGCCCCCTTAATGCAAGTCTATGGGAGGGGGCGTGACGGCCGCCATGCCATCTCCCATAGACTTTCATTAAGGGGGCGTGGAGTGACGACACAAGAGGGCGTGGTAGTGATGTCACAACTCCACTGCCCGCACCCCGCATTCTGCTCAGAGATTGCGGGGGTCCCACGATCAGACATCTTATACCCTATCATTTGTATAGGGGATAAGATGTCGAGGAGTGGAGTACCCCTTTGAGGGTCCACATTTTCTTGTCTATGCAATTTGTGGTTTATTTCTTTAAATAATATGTTGTAAATAATATGTTATCATAAATAATCTAAGCTTTTATTCTATACAATGTGAAATAATTGAGAATTGTTGATACCTGTTTCAGCATAAATGCTGATAAAGATATATGGGAAGAAGGCGCACAGTAGGACGAGTTTCAGAGCCAAAGTCGGCAGCTGAGGTTAGCCCACCCTACATGCATTAATAGAACCCATATAAAAAAATCTGAAATGGCACAAAAGCTATAAATGCTGGCTTGCCAAAATGTATGACTTAACTAGTAAAAAGCCTAGGAATAGAAAGGAATTAGTTGTTCTATAAAAAGCAGTGCATTCAATTACATATCATTTGTGTTTAGTTCTTATAAAATAAAATAAATGCTCATAAAAATACCTCTGTGCTGTAAAAAGAAAAAACTATACAGTTTGGAAATCCTGCCATTTGACATGCAAGCTAAAATCTTGTTCTTTGGATATACATGAAAAGAGCAATGTTTAAAAGACAAGTTTCTGTAGCCAACTATTGAGCAATATGCTAATGAGTACTAATACCATTCAGCTAACAGATTTCCGTAAGAAACATTTTCTTGACTTCGCACACAGCAGTAACTGCCAGATCTCAATTAAATTGTATTTGCCAGCTAAAGACTGCACGACCTTCTGCCAAGTCAAAACGGGTTAGTATGTAGGGGCCACAAAACTAAGAAAAGTTAACTTCAATAAAGCTGTAAATTGTCCTGCTTTTGAGAAGACATAAGAACAAAAGGGCTAAAGCAGTAACTGTTAACAATGCTATTAGCAGACCAGAAAAACAAAAACATCTTTACCGTTTATGCATCTGCTTAAAGCGTAATCTTCATTTCAAAAGATAAAAAAAAAAAACCTGGCAATGTTTTGTTGGCCCAACCCTTCCTAGCGGTGATAAGGTATTTTAGTACTCTCACTGCTATTTTTGAGCCCCTCCATGATGCACAGCTATTTCTTATTCTATTTCAGGAGGCTAAACTTTTTGCCAGAAACACACAAATATTAACATCATCCCCTTTGTTGGTTGCCAGCAACAGCAAGACCAGCAAGATAGTGATATGGCTGGCACTCTTCTAGGGGATGACTTACACAGTCCATTACTAGAGATAGCATGTGGAGGGAAAACTAAATATTAATGCACTGACTTTTCAAGTTGCTATGTGAGAAGAAATAAAGAAACAGCAACAGTATAGTAAGGAAGAGGTTACACTAATGTCACGATGCCGGCTGGCAGGTAGTGGACCCTCTGTGCCAGAGAGGGATTGGCGTGGACCGTGCTAGTGGACCGGTTCTAAGCCACTACTGGTTTTCACCAGAGCCCGCCGCAAAGCGGGATGGTCTTGCTGCGGCGGTAGTGACCAGGTCGTATCCACTAGCAACGGCTCACCTCTCTGGCTGCTGAAGATAGGCGCGGTACAAGGGAGTAGGCAGAAGCAAGGTCGGACGTAGCAGAAGGTCGGGGCAGGCAGCAAGGATCGTAGTCAGGGGCAACGGCAGAAGGTCTGGAAACACAGGCAAGGAACACACAAGGAACGCTTTCACTGGCACTAAGGCAACAAGATCCGGCAAGGGAGTGCAAGGGAAGTGAGGTAATATAGGGAAGTGCACAGGTGAAAACCCTAATTGGAACCACTGCGCCAATCAGCGGCGCAGTGGCCCTTTAAATCGCAGAGACCCGGCGCGCGCGCGCCCTAGGGAGCGGGGCCGCGCGCGCCGGGACAGAACAGACGGGGAGCGAGTCAGGTAGGGGAGCCGGGGTGCGCATCGCGAGCGGGCGCTACCCGCATCGCGAATCGCATCCCGGCTGGCAGCGGGATCGCAGCGCCCCGGGTCAGAGGACGTGACCGGAGCGCTGCAGCGGAGGGAGTGAAGCGAGCGCTCCGGGGAGGAGCGGGGACCCGGAGCGCTCGGCGTAACAGTACCCCCCCCCTTGGGTCTCCCCCTCTTCTTGGAGCCTGAGAACCTGAGGAGCAGACTTTTGTCAAGGATGTTGTCCTCAGGTTCCCAGGATCTCTCTTCAGGACCACAACCCTCCCAGTCTACTAAAAAAAAATTTTTCCCTCTGACCTTTTTGGCAGCCAAAATTTCCTTGACCGAGAAGACGTCCGAGGAGCCGGAAACAGGAGTGGGAGGAACAGATTTGGGAGAAAAACGGTTGAGGATGAGTGGTTTGAGAAGAGAGACGTGAAAGGCATTAGGGATACGAAGAGAAGGAGGAAGAAGAAGTTTATAAGAGACAGGATTAATTTGACACAAAATTTTGAAAGGACCAAGATAGCGTGGTCCCAACTTGTAGCTAGGGACACGGAAGCGGACATATTTAGCGGAGAGCCATACCTTGTCTCCAGGGGAAAAAACGGGGGGAGCTCTTCTTTTCTTATCCGCGAACCTCTTCATGCGTGAAGAAGCCTGTAAGAGAGAATTTTGGGTCTCTCTCCATATAATGGAAAGGTCACGAGAAATTTCATCCACAGCGGGCAGACCAGAGGGCAAGGGGGTAGGGAGGGGGGGAAGAGGGTGACGGCCGTACACCACGAAAAATGGGGATTTGGAGGAAGATTCAGAGACCCTGAAGTTATACGAGAATTCGGCCCATGGAAGGAGATCTGCCCAGTCATCCTGGCGGGAGGAAACAAAATGTCGCAAATAATCACCCAGGATCTGGTTAATTCTTTCTACTTGTCCATTGGACTGGGGATGATATGCAGAGGAAAAATTTAATTTAATCTTGAGTTGTTTACAGAGAGCCCTCCAGAATTTAGACACGAATTGGACCCCTCTATCCGAGACAATCTGCGTAGGCAACCCGTGAAGACGAAAAATGTGTACAAAAAATTGTTTAGCCAACTGAGGCGCAGAAGGAAGACCAGGAAGAGGGATGAAATGTGCCATTTTGGAGAATCGATCAACGACCACCCAAATAACGGTGTTGCCACGGGAAGGGGGTAAATCAGTAATAAAATCCATACCAATCAGAGACCAAGGCTGTTCGGGGACAGGCAGAGGATGAAGAAAACCAGCGGGCTTCTGGCGAGGAGTCTTATCCCGGGCACAGATAGTGCAGGCTCGCACAAAGTCCCCAACATCCGTCTCCAGAGTCGGCCACCAATAGAAGCGGGAGATGAGTTGCACAGATTTCTTGATGCCCGCATGACCTGCGAGATGGGAGGAGTGACCCCATTTGAGGATTCCGAGGCGTTGGCGTGGAGAAACAAAGGTCTTTCCTGGAGGAGTCTGCCTGATGGAGGCAGGAGAAGTGGAGATCAGGCAGTCAGGTGGAATGATGTGTTGCGGAGGGAGATCAACTTCTGAGGCATCCGAGGAACGAGAGAGAGCATCGGCCCTAATGTTCTTATCGGCAGGACGAAAGTGAATCTCAAAATTAAATCGGGCAAAGAACAGAGACCACCGGGCCTGGCGAGGATTCAGCCGTTGGGCAGACTGGAGGTAGGAGAGGTTCTTGTGGTCGGTGTAGATAATAACAGGAAATCTTGATCCCTCCAGCAGATGCCTCCATTCCTCAAGTGCTAATTTAATGGCTAGAAGCTCTCGATCCCCGATGGAGTAGTTCCTCTCCGCTGGAGAGAAGGTCCTAGAGAAAAAACCACAAGTGACAGCATGCCCGGAAGAATTTTTTTGTAGAAGAACAGCTCCAGCTCCCACTGAGGAGGCATCAACCTCCAATAGGAAGGGTTTGGAAGGGTCAGGTCTGGAGAGCACGGGAGCCGAAGAAAAGGCAGACTTGAGTCGTTTAAAGGAGTCTTCTGCTTGAGGAGGCCAGGACTTGGGATCAGCATTTTTTTTGGTTAAAGCCACGATAGGAGCCACAATGGTAGAAAAATGTGGAATAAATTGCCTGTAATAATTGGCGAACCCCAAAAAGCGTTGGATAGCACGGAGTCCGGAGGGGCGTGGCCAATCTAAGACGGCAGAGAGTTTGTCTGGATCCATCTGTAGTCCCTGGCCAGAGACCAAATATCCTAGAAAAGGAAGAGATTGGCATTCAAACAGACATTTCTCAATTTTGGCATAGAGTTGGTTGTCACGAAGTCTCTGAAGAACCATACGGACATGCTGGCGGTGTTCTTCTAGATTGGCAGAAAAAATTAGGATATCGTCCAGATATACAACAACACAGGAGTATAACAGATCACGAAAAATTTCATTGACAAAGTCTTGGAAGACGGCAGGGGCATTGCACAGTCCAAAGGGCATGACCAGATACTCAAAGTGTCCATCTCTGGTGTTAAATGCCGTTTTCCACTCGTCCCCCTCTCTGATGCGGATGAGGTTATAGGCGCCTCTTAAGTCCAATTTAGTGAAGATGTGGGCACCTTGGAGGCGATCAAAGAGTTCAGAGATGAGGGGTAAGGGGTAGCGGTTCTTAACCGTGATTTTATTAAGACCGCGGTAGTCAATGCAAGGACGTAGGGAGCCATCTTTTTTGGACACAAAGAAAAATCCGGCTCCGGCAGGAGAGGAGGATTTACGGATAAAGCCCTTTTTTAGATTCTCCTGGACGTATTCGGACATGGCAAGAGTCTCTGGGGCAGAGAGAGGATAAATTCTGCCCCGGGGTGGAGTAGTACCCGGGAGGAGGTCGATAGGGCAATCATAAGGCCTGTGAGGAGGTAGAGTCTCAGCTTGTTTTTTGCAGAAAACATCCGCGAAGTCCATATAGGCCTTAGGGAGACCGGTTACTGGAGGAACCACAGAGTTACGGCAAGGGTTACTGGGAACCGGTTTTAGACAGTTCTTGGAACAAGAGGACCCCCAACTCTTGATCTCCCCAGTGGACCAATCCAGGGTTGGGGAATGAAGTTGAAGCCAGGGAAGTCCAAGGAGAATCTCCGAGGTGCAATTGGGGAGGACCAAAAGTTCAATCCTCTCATGATGAGATCCGATGCTCATAAGAAGGGGCTCCGTGCGGGAACGTATGGTACAGTCCAATCTTTCATTATTTACACAATTGATGTAGAGGGGTCTGGCGAGACTGGTCACCGGGATGTTGAACCTTTTGACGAGAGAGCCCAAAATAAAATTTCCTGCAGATCCAGAGTCCAAGAAGGCCACTGTAGAGAAGGAGAAGGCAGAGGCAGACATCCGCACAGGCACAGTAAGACGTGGAGAAGCAGAGTAGACATCAAGGACTGTCTCACCTTTGTGCGGAGTCAGCGTACGTCTTTCCAGGCGGGGAGGACGGATAGGACAATCCCTCAGGAAGTGTTCGGTACTAGCACAGTACAGGCAGAGGTTCTCCATACGGCGTCGTGTCCTCTCTTGAGGTGTCAGGCGAGACCGGTCGACCTGCATAGCCTCCACGGCGGGAGGCACAGGAACAGATTGCAGGGGACCAGAGGAGAGAGGAGCCGAGGAGACGAAACGCCTCGTGCGAACAGAGTCCATATCTTGGCGGAGTTCCTGACGCCTTTCAGAAAAACGCATGTCAATGCGAGTGGCTAGGTGAATAAGTTCATGTAGATTAGCAGGAATTTCTCGTGCGGCCAGAACATCTTTAATGTTGCTGGATAGGCCTTTTTTGAAGGTCGCGCAGAGGGCCTCATTATTCCAGGACAATTCTGAAGCAAGTGTACGGAATTGTACGGCATACTCGCCAACGGAAGAATTACCCTGGACCAGGTTCAACAGGGCAGTCTCAGCAGAAGAGGCTCGGGCAGGTTCCTCAAAGACACTTCGGATTTCCGAGAAGAAGGAGTGTACAGAGGCAGTGACGGGGTCATTGCGGTCCCAGAGCGGTGTGGCCCATGACAGGGCTTTTCCGGACAGAAGACTGACTACGAAAGCCACCTTAGACCTTTCAGTGGGAAACAGGTCCGACATCATCTCCAGATGCAGGGAACATTGGGAAAGAAAGCCACGGCAAAACTTAGAGTCCCCATCAAATTTATCCGGCAAGGATAAGCGTATCCCAGGAGCGGCCACTCGCTGCGGAGGAGGTGCAGGAGCTGGCGGAGGAGATGACTGCTGAAGCTGTGGTAGCAACTGTTGTAGCATAACGGTCAGTTGAGACAGCTGTTGGCCTTGTTGCGCTATCTGTTGTGACTGCTGGGCGACCACCGTGGTGAGGTCAGCGACAACTGGCAGAGGAACTTCAGCGGGATCCATGGCCGGATCTACTGTCACGATGCCGGCTGGCAGGTAGTGGACCCTCTGTGCCAGAGAGGGATTGGCGTGGACCGTGCTAGTGGACCGGTTCTAAGCCACTACTGGTTTTCACCAGAGCCCGCCGCAAAGCGGGATGGTCTTGCTGCGGCGGTAGTGACCAGGTCGTATCCACTAGCAACGGCTCACCTCTCTGGCTGCTGAAGATAGACGCGGTACAAGGGAGTAGGCAGAAGCAAGGTCGGACGTAGCAGAAGGTCGGGGCAGGCAGCAAGGATCGTAGTCAGGGGCAACGGCAGAAGGTCTGGAAACACAGGCAAGGAACACACAAGGAACGCTTTCACTGGCACTAAGGCAACAAGATCCGGCAAGGGAGTGCAAGGGAAGTGAGGTAATATAGGGAAGTGCACAGGTGAAAACCCTAATTGGAACCACTGCGCCAATCAGCGGCGCAGTGGCCCTTTAAATCGCAGAGACCCGGCGCGCGCGCGCCCTAGGGAGCGGGGCCGCGCGCGCCGGGACAGAACAGACGGGGAGCGAGTCAGGTAGGGGAGCCGGGGTGCGCATCGCGAGCGGGCGCTACCCGCATCGCGAATCGCATCCCGGCTGGCAGCGGGATCGCAGCGCCCCGGGTCAGAGGACGTGACCGGAGCGCTGCAGCGGAGGGAGTGAAGCGAGCGCTCCGGGGAGGAGCGGGGACCCGGAGCGCTCGGCGTAACAACTAATCACAGAGCGCCCCTGAGGACAAGCCTGCAGACTAAAGGAAAGGGGTGATAAGGTACAATAGGCAGCATTACGTGCATACAGCAGCAGCACAGCAAGTAAGGAGTTACAGAAAGCATTTAATAGCCAAGACTTTAGTTTTTTTTTTTGTTTCTTTGTTTTTTTTTACTTAGATATGGCGATATTTCTGGTAAATGAAAATTTTTACAAATATGTTAGTTATCACATAGGTTATCAAATGTGTGAAAATTGTTGGAAACGACAGTGGCCATTTATAGAAGAATGTCACCTAAATTTAAGTTAAGATGAGTCACAGATCAGAAGCTGATTCCTTATGGCACCATTAGCTAGTTGTTGCTAGCTAATTAGCGCAACTGGACATATGCATACATCCTAGTGATCTCCTTCACAGCGAGATGCGCTGCAGAAGATCGCCAGTGGGACTCTGCTGTCAATCACAGCCAGGGTCCCGCCACAGCTGCCGAGACTGGGATCGTGCCGGTCTCGGCAGCATTAACCCCATAGATTCTATGGGGTTGACAGGGGGAGGGGGCTTCCCCCAGTCCACCAACGGCGATCTTGCGATGCGATCACAGCAACTGCAGCATAGTGTAACCTGTAAAAAATGAAAAGTTAAAATAAATAAAAGGTTTTTAAATAAATTAACAAAGTGTAATTTTTTTTTTAGAAATGCTACTTTCCCAATAAAACCCTATGAGCCTCATTTACTAAGTGTCGGGTTTTTACTAGTGGGAAATGTTGTTTCTGACTTGCAGGATTCCTCTCTATTTACTATTGGGAAAAGTCGGGAACATTTTCTGACCAGCTTTTTCTAGGTGGATATTTCCAGCCATTTATCCACAGGATTTTCTGTGAATTCAATAGTAAATTGGTCCGGTTGTGAAACCACACCCCTTTTTGGGCCACCCCCCCCTTGCAACAAACCACACCCCTTTTTGGCTTTTCACAGTGCAATGTCGGGTTTGTCGGATTTTCCAGGCGCACACTGTCGCACACTGGCGAAGACAAAATTACCAGGCAAAAACTGCTCGTTTTCAGCTTAGTAAATGAGGCCCTATATCACCCAAAAATTAAAAACACCCAAATCTATACAGAATAGGTATTGCCACATCCGCAATGACTTGTGAACGCCGTAAAAAAACAACAAAAAATTGCAAAAAACTGAAATTTTGGTCCAAAACATGGAATAAAAAAGATAAACAGGTAGCATGAATCACAAAAATGGTACCAATTAAAAGTACAGCTTGTCCCACAAAAAATAAGCCATTACACAATGGCGTTGGGCAAAAAATAAAAAGTTATGGCTGTCAGAACATATCAACACAAAAAAGGCGAAAAAGGATTTTGTTGAGAAAAGGAAAAATATGATAAAAAGCTATATAAATTGGGAATCGCCATAATTATACTGACCCACAGAATAAAAATAACATAATTTTTACCATACAGTTCTTTTAAATGATTTAAAAGAACATCAGACTTTTTTAATTTTTCACAATATTTTGGAGATTTTAACAAAAAATACTGTATGAATCAACAAAGATTTAACACTAACATACAATATGTCATGAAAAAAACTATCTCAGAATCACGTCTCTAAATAAAAGCATGTCAGAAGTATTCCAGATTTGAAAAATTGGGCTTGGTCATTAAGGTAGAAACAGGCGGTGGCCTAAATGGGTTAAATGGCCACACAATAGGATTTTTATGCACAGGTGAATTAAATAGGCCATTGATATAACAAAGTAGCATGCATTAGCATTGTCCTACATGCCTCTTTCTCAGATAACAGCAACATTTTATCAATATTGAGCATTTTGGCTTAATAAAGACATTTCAATTGGTCAGAATTGGCCAGACATTTTTTAAGGGCCATGAATGAAACAAGTATTGTTTACTATCATAAAATGTTTCATATCATAAATGAGTATTAGAGTAAAATCTCCCTTAGGCCCCTTTCACACTATAAAGTTGTTCTGTTAAAAGATCTGTTATAAACGTCTGTTAGAAAAGCCATGTTAAATGGCCGTTACAAAATCCCATTCAAGTCTATGGGATTTTTTGACCATGCGTAATGACCTGTTATAGCCCGTCATGAATAACGGACGTTAGTTGTGACGGAAGAAAAAAAAGGCACATGCACAAATTTTTCTTCTGTCACAAGAAACAGGTAAATTAACGGCTTATTTTTAACATTGAAGTCTATGGCAAACGGAGGAGCCTTTATGTCATCCATTTGCACCTGGTTTATAATATCCGTTATTACTTCTGAGCATGCTCAGAAGAGGTGACATCAGCAGACTCCTGCAGTGCTGAGGGACTACTACTACTCCCATCATTGGACAGACTTGTTTCCATGATGGGAGTAGTAATTCCCTGGCTGAGGGAGCCTTCCAGTGGCTGGGGAGGCTACATTAGTGTTTGTACTACTACCCCCATCATGGAACAGACTCTGTTCCATGATGGGGGGTTGTAGTACAGGGGCTGAGGGATTGATCGCACCGGGTCTCACTTCTGAGACCCCTTGCAATCAGAAGTTATTAAGCAGGGGAGCTGGCGGCATGCTCCACAACCCTGCGATGTATTGTGTGTTTTTACTTTCATTTTTAAATTCCCCGCTGGGAGCCCTGAATGGCCAGCACCGAGGAGCCATTCAGGGCTCCCAGCAGGGGGTTTTAAAATGAACATTGTGAGTGGCAGTGGGGGCCATATGTATATTAAAAGAGCTATGGCGGGCAAGATACAGTCATGGCCGTAAATGTTGGCACAGAAAAGGATTGCAGTAACACATGTTTTGCTATACACATATTTATTCCCTTTGTGTGTATTGGAACTAAACCAAAAAAGGGAGGAAAAAAATCAAATTGGACATAATGTCACACCAAACTCCAAAAATGGGCTGGACAAAATTATTGGCATCCTTTCAAAATTGTGGAAAAATCTCACCTGGGGCAAGTAACATGTGTGGGCAATATAAAAAACACACCTGAAAGCAGATAAAAAGGAGAGAAGTTCACTTAGTCTTTGCATTGTCTGTCTGTGTGTGCCCCACTAAGCATGGGCAACAGAAAGAGGAGAAAATAACTGTCTGAGGACTTGAGAATCAAAATTGTGGAAAAATATCAACAATCTCAAGGTTACAAGTCCATCTCCAGAGATCTAGATTTTCCTTTGTCCACAGTGCGCAACATTATCAAGAAGTTTGCAACTCCCTGGGCATTGACGGAAGAGAAAAATTGATGAAATGTGTCAATGCAGGATAGTCCTGATGGTGGAGAAGCAGCCCCAAACAAGTTCCAAAGATATTCAAGCTGTCCTGCAGGCTCAGGGTGCATCAGTGTCAGCGCAAACATTTAAATTAAATGAAACTCTATGGCAGGAGGACCCCACTGCTGACACAGAGACATAAAAAAGCAAGACTACATTTTGCCAAAATGAACTTGAGTAAGCCAAAATCCTTCTGGGAAAACGTCTTGTGGACAGATGAGACCGAGATAGAGCTTTTTGGTAAAGAACATCATTCTACTGTTTACCGAAAACGGAATGAGGCTTACAAAGAAAATAACACAGTACCTACAGTGAAATATGGTGTAGGTTGAATAATGTTTTGGGATTGTTTTGCTGCCTCTGGCACTGGATGCCTTGAAGGTGTGCAAGGCATTATGAAATCTGAGGATTACCAACGGATTTTGGGTTGCACTGTACAGCCTAGTGTCAGAAAGCTTGGTTTGCGTCTGAGATCTTGGGTCTCAGACGCAAACTCCAATCATATGTCAAAAAGTACCCAGAAATGTATGGCAACAAAGCGCTGGATAGTGCTGAAGTGGCCAGCAATTAGTCCAGATCTAAATCCCATTGAACACCTGTGGAGAGATATTAAAATTGCTGTTGGGAAAAGGTGCCCTTCCAATAAGAGAGACCTGGAGCGGTTTGCAAAGGAAGAGTGGTCCAACATTCCAGCTGAGAGTTGTAAGAAGCTTCATGATGGTTATAGGAAGCAACTGATTTCAGTAATTTTTTCCAAAGGGTGTGCAACCAAATATTAAGTTAAGGGTGCCAATAATTTTGTCCAGCCCATTTTTGGAGTTTGGTGTGACTTTATGTCCAATTTCCTTTTTTTCCTCCTTTTTTGGTTTAGTTCCAATACACACAAAGGGAATAAACATGTGTATAGCAAAACATGTGTTACTGCAATCCTTTTTCTGTGAGAAATACTTCATTTTCTTGAAAAATTTCAGGGGTGCCAACATTTACTGCCATGACTGTATATAGCGCTGCAGGGGGGGGGGCAGACATATAGCCTATATATCTAGCCCCCCAGCGCATTTATAATATGCCCCCCGCAGCACATTAATAAAGATATGACCCTCTCCGGCGCATTAATAAAGATATGACCCCCGCTGGCGCCTTAATAAAGATATGACCCCCCCCGCAGGCGCATTAATAAAGATATGTCCCCCCCGCCAGCTCATTAATAAAGATATGACTCCTGCCAGCGCATTAATAAAGATATGACCCCCCCCCCGCTGGCGCATTTATAAATATATACCACCCGCAGTACATTTATAATGTGCCCCCCGCAGCGCATTTGTTATAAAATGCCACATCAGCACTATATGTGAAAAGTATATCTATGAGCAGGGCATCAGGCCAGCAGCCGGCCGACCCAATGATGCTGATAGAAATACTTTTCATACATAGCGCTGCAGGGGCATATGTATATAGATGCGCTGTGGGGGCCAGTTAACGCTATATGTCTGCCCCCCCCAACGCATCTATATACGTATGCCACCGCAGGGCATGTATGAAAAGTATTGTATCAGCATCATTGGCCGGCCGGCTGCTGGCACTATGTATACTTTTCATACATAACGCTGCAGGGGCATATGTATAAAGATGCGCTGGGGGGGGCAGACAAATAGTGTTATCTGGCCCACACAGCGCATCTATATACATATGCCACCACAGCGCTATGTATGAAAAGTATTTCTATTAGCATCATCGGGCCAGCCGGCTGCTGGCCCGATGCGCTGCTGATAGATATACTTTTCACATATAGCGCTGCAGTAACATTTTATGACAAATGCGCTGCAGGGGGCACATTATAAATGCACTGCGGGGGTATATATTTATAAATGTGCCGGCGGGGGGGGGTCAAATCTTTATTAATGAGCCGGAGGGGGTCATATCTTTATTAATGAACTAGCGGGGGTCATATCTTTATTAATGCGCCGGCGGGAGGTCATATCTTTATTAATGCACTGTCAGGGGGTCATATCTTTATTAATGCGCCGGCGGGGGTCATATCTTTATTAATGTGCTGCGGTGGGGGGGGCATATTATAAATGCGCTGGGGGGCTAGATATATAGGCTATATGTCTGCCCCCCCCCCCCGCAGCGCTATATATCTTGCCCCCGCCACACTGCTTTTAGTATACATATAGCCCCCGCTGCGACTCACAGTGTTCATTTTCAAAACCCCGCTGGGAGCCCTGAATGGCTCCTTGGTACCGGCCATTCAGGGCTCCCCGCGGGGGATTTAAAAATGAAAGTAAAAACACATGATACCTTGCAGGGTTACGGAGCATGCCGCTCATTCCCCTGCTTAATAACTTCGGATCGCATCAGGTCTCAGAAGTGAGACCCGGTGCGATCAATCCCTCAGCTCCTGTACTACAACCCCCAATCATGGAACATACTCTGTTCCATGATGGGGAAAGTAGTAGCCGCCACAGGCAGACTCCCGCAGCTGGGGAACTACTACTCCCATCATGGAAACAAGTCTGGAAACAAGAGGTGTTAAAACAGCCGTATGAGGGATGTTATAATGGGTCTTAACTGATAAAAAATGCCCGTTATTTTGATGGACAATATTCAGCTGTTAGCACCCATTATTTCATTCATTATTATACATCCGCTTTTACACAGAAAATGGATGTTTAATAACGGATGAATACTCATAGTGTGACAGTAGCCTTAGTGGACACCTCTCAATAGTGGACAGTTTTTAATTCCCAGGCAGAGTCCCATAAGACTTAATGTATTTGCACCCTCAGAATAGGGTACATTCCCAATAGCAGATGTGGACATACTCAAGAGGGGACAAAACACTCCCATTAGAGGGCAAAACACTCCCAATAGGAGACAACCAGGCGGATGTGCCAGCCCTACTTTGTACACAGTGCCACCGTCACGGGATACAGCCAATACCCCAGTAGGGGATCCAGGCCCCTGCTGCACCCCCTGCAAAAGCCCCAGCACAGAAGCTGAGGATATCTGTACATCCGCCGGCAACGTCATTAACCCCCCCTCCTTCCCTGATTCCCCCCCCCCCCCCCCGTGCCACTTTATTCCCCTGTGCTAAATGATCCACTCTTTATTACCCCCTGTGCCACATTATTTCCTCTTGATCCCCCTTGTGCTATTTCATTCACCCTCTATTGCCCTGTGTGCAAATTCCTCCCCCCTCTGCCATTTCATTTACCCTTTACCCCCCTGTGCCCTTTCATAAAGGAGGGGGGTGATGAATTTACAGAGAGGGTAATAAAGGGGGAATGAAATGGCACAGGGGGGATCAAGAGGAAATAATGTGGCACAGGGGTAAGGGGGGATATATGGCACAAGGCACAGGGGAATAAGGTGGCACAGGGTATAAAGGGAGGTGAAATGGTACAGAGGGTAACAAGGGGAGATTATGGCACTGGGAGATTCTACTGTATTATTATAGGTAATTACACTCTGGAGTGAGTACATGACAATATTCCGTAATTTAGAAAGATTTTTGAGCCTTTTTTTCCCAATAGGGGACATCTCTCAAAAGTGTCCGCTATTGGGAGATTCTACTGTATAGTGTTTTCTAAACCTTATTGTTTTTAGCCTTTGACAAAGTGTAACAGAGTATATTGGTATTATTAACTATATGTCTTATATTATCCCCTTCCCCAACATGGCAAATTTCTTTTAGTTTTTTTTTTTTTATGCTTAATGTATTTTTTCCTCCTTACCAATACCCCTAACATTTTCTATTTTTTTGTTTTTTTTACTACTTTTAGATTTTCTTTAAACACCATCCCAAAACATTACAGATGATGAACAATTGTCAGGAAAATAAATGAAATACACAGAAATGGTATGGCCATAATAAAGCATATACAGAGAAAAAAATATAACAGTCCCCTATAAATGTTTAAATTTTTTTTCTTCTTTTTTTTAGCAATCAGAACTTTGTTAAGGCTCAGTTTTTGCACCATTATCTGTAGTTTTTATCTGTAGTTTAAATATTTTTTGTATGTGAAGTGATCATAAATCAGCAAGGATGGTATTTGGAAAGTGACAAAAGGGTAGAGAGGCTCGTATTAACCAAGTGACCAATGACTCGAGCTGCCCTAATAGCACCAATACCCACGGTGCCAAAAAGGGGAGATACAAAATATAGAAATTGGGGCTCAGAGTCTTGAATATAGGATTTAAATTAAAACGTTTATTAAATATATGATATAAAATTGTACATATAGGTATAATGTACTGCGAATCACAGGGCCCTTGTGATCCCACAGTAAAATTAATAAATATTTACTATTTACAATTCTTGGCAGTTTATTAATAATAATAATTATATATATATATATATATATATATATATATATATATATATATATAATGTTACAATATTAAAAACAATAATATATTAAAAGCAATAAATAAGTGTCCCCATATCTATATATATATATTTCAATCCTCTAGGCAGAGGGCCCGCAGCTGGAGACACTGCCGTCTACTAATTGTGCAGCGGCAATATGACAAATGAATGAAAAACAGCGTTAGTTGCAATAAGTTCCGATCCTCTATGTAGAGGGCTCGCAGCTGGACACACTGCCGTCTACTAAATATGCAGTGGCAATAGAAGTACAGGTGGAAATGAAAGTAAGCACTTATATGGCAAATGACGATCCTCTATGCAGAGGAATCACCGCTGGAGACACTGCCGTCTCCTATATGCGGCGATATTATGATGTAGAAAGCAGCGCTTATATCTAGAGACAGAGTGAGTACCTTATGCAGATAGCGCTGGTCGTCAGAAGGGTCCTGGTCACTGGATGGAGGGTGCGCTGCTGGAGGCTCGGCAGCCTCAGATATGCAGCGATAGAAGTGGGCTCTGTCTATGAGTACTGCAGCTGTTGTTCCACTAGCAGTAATGCTGGGCCTCAGTCTCCTCGTGGTGGTGAGTAGCATGTACTGTCAGGGGTTGATTGACAGAAGTGATGAATCTTTTTTTGAGAAAGCTGTATTCTTTGATTAAAGGTGATGTGGCACTTGGAATAAATTATCCTTAGGACCTTTCTTCAGCAGCAAAAAATATATATTTATTTATTTATTGTTTGCTGCTGAAAAAAGGTCCTAAGGAGGACCTGAAACGCGTCCAGCTTCAATCATTTATTCTGCAGTACATTTTACCTATATGTACTAGGGATCGACCATTTATCGGTTTGGCCGATATTATCAATTACCTTGCCGATAAGCTGATAATGCCCCGCCCCCCGCACCACCCCCACCGCACCGCCCCCCCCCCCCCCGACCCGCGTCACACACCCCACCGCACCGCCCCCATTGCCTCCCCCATCCCCGGTTTTATAATTACCTGTTCCCGGGGCCCACGCTACTTCTGGCTCCTGCTGCGTCCTACGTTACGCTGTGCGCAATGACGAGTGACGTGACGTGCGCGACGTGACGTCACCGTCAGTGCGCACAGTGACAGCTCAGGAGGACGCCACCGGAGCCAGATGTAGAGTGGACCCCGGGAACAGATAATTACAAAACCGGGGATGGGGGAGGGAATGGTGCCGGGGCGGTGCGGTGGGGGTTTCGACGCGGTGCGGCGGTAGGGGGCATGGAGCAGTGCGGCGGTGGGGGGAGCGGTGGCAGTGATAGGACTCAGGACCCCCGGACAGGCAGGGGGAGAGAAGCGGGGGGCGGCGGCGGCCTATGGCACCGCAAAAGCCACTGCAGTGCATTGATTTAAAGCGGCCGCTTTAAATCAATGATCTGCAGCGGTGTCACGGGGGGATAAACAGCCGATAACTTATACCGGAATATCGGTATAAGTTATCGGCTATCGGCCCTAACCTCCACCGATTATCGGTATCGGCCCTAAAAAAACGATATCGATATCGATCCCTAATATGTACAATTTTATATTATATATTTAATAAACGTTTTAATTTAAATCCTATAGTCAAGACTTTGAGCCCCAATTTCTATATTTGGTATTTGGAATGTGTTGTGTTTCTGCAGATAACTGTGCAAGATTAATAATGCCATATTGTAATAGTTCAGACAATTCAGCACATCTTGACATGTTAATTGTTTTAGAGTTTAGATGTTTCTTTTAAAGGAATAATGTGAAAAGGGCATGATTTGAATTTTATTAGAGTTTTTTTTTACTTTTTACACTTTCTGTTTGAGCGGGCCTATAGACTCACCTACAGTGGGAATCAAAAGTTTGGGCACCCCAGGTAAAAATGTGTATTAATGTGCATAAAGAAGCCAAGGAAAGATGGAAAAATCTCCAAAAGGCATCAAATTGCAGATTAGACATTCTTATAATATGTCAACAAAAGTTAGATTTTATTTCCATCATTTACACTTTCAAAATAACAGAAAACAAAAAAAAAATTTGCGTCTGCAAAAGTTTGGGCACCCTGCAGAGTTAATATCTTGTACTGCCCCCTTTGGCAAGTTTCACAGCTTGTAAACGCTTTTTGTAGCCAGCCAAGAGTCTTTCAATTCTTGTTTGCGGTATCTTTGCCCATTCTTCCTTACAAAAGTCTTCCAGTTCTTGGAAATTTCTGGGCTGTCTGTCAGACACTGCTCTTTTAAGGTCTATCCATAGATTTTCAATTATGTTGAGGTCCGGAGATTGTGAAGGCCATGGCAAAACCTTCAGTTTACACCTCTTGATGTAATCCCCCGTGGATTTCGAGGTGTGTTTAGGATCATTATCCATTTGCAGAAGCTATCCTCTCTTTATTTTTTTTTCAACTGTAAATTTTTATTATATTCATACAGAAAAATACAAACCAGTAGGAATAGTTGGGGTGATGTACCCCTCAGTAGTAGAGAAGCGCAAACAAGTAATAATCCAAAGCATTACAATCAAGTCAGGTAATCACAACTGTGACACATTAAAGCAATAGTTAACAACCGCACATTTGGATCAAGTAGTCCTAGGCATGAGGGGGGGGGGGGGAGGGTGGAGGGGTTGACTATGACAACAATATCAAACAGAAGGGCGAGGAAACAGAAAAGGAAACGTACAGAGAAGTAAGAAAGTGGGGTGAGAGAAGCAAGAAGAGAGGAAAAGGTCCAAAAGGAGGGAAGAGATCAAGGAGGTTGCCTGTCCGTGAATCTGTCCCAAGGATCCCATACCGAAATAAATTGTGGGATATTGTTATTCAAAGAGGCAGTAATAGATTCCATAGAGCAAATTTCACAGACCCGGGCCAGGAGTTCACCCTCAGATGGGGGAATCTTTTTCCAATGTTTTGCAATGAGAGTTTTTGCTGCCAGGACGATGTGTAGAAATAACTTAAATGGCCGACTAGTCAAGGCTCTAGTTGACAAATGTAAGAGATAGATTAAAGGGTCTAAGGGCACCCCAACTCCATATATGTCACGGATAAGCCGCTGCACTATTACCCAAAATGGAGAGATCAGCGGACAGGGCCAGAATATATGGTAAGTGTCCCCCAGTCCCACACCGCATCGCCAGCATTGCGGGGGGATATCAGGATTCAATTTGTTGAGGAGAACATGGGTATGGTACCAACCCATAAGCAATTTGTATTATAAGCTGTACATATGGAGTCCCGAGAAGCCCTATCCCAAATTACCCTCCACTGTGGGATCGAAATAGAAGTGTTAAGGACTTCCTCCCAACGTCTCATATCTTTAACTTCAGCTTTTTCACAGATGGCATCAAGTTAGCATCCAAAATTTGCTGAAATTTTATTGAATCCATTTTTCCTTCTACTCGTGAGATGTTCCCTGTGCCACTGGCTGCAATACAACCCCAAAGCATGATTGATCCACCTCCATGCTTAACAGTTGGACAGAGGTTCTTTTCATTAAATTCTGTTCCCCTTCTTCTCCAAACGTACCTTAGCTCATTACGGCCAAAAAGTTCAATTTTGACCTCATTGGTCCACAAACGCTGATTTTTGTGGTGAGGACGTAGAAGAGGTTTTCTTCTGATGAATCTTCCATGAAGACCATATGTACAAGTATCTTTTTATAGTGGAATAGTGTACCACAACTCCAGTGTCTGCCAGATCTTTCTGGAGGGATTGTGCAGTCAAACGTGGATTTTGAATAGTTTTTCTTACAATCCTGCGAGCTGTTCTGTCTGATATTTTTCTAGGTCTTCCAGATCTTTCTTTAACTTCCACTGTTCCTGCCATTTCTTAATTACATTCCGATCAGAGGATATTGACATCTGAAAACGTTTTGCTATCTTCTTATAGCCTTCTCCAGCTTTGTGGACGTCAGCTAATTTCAGTTTCAGATTTCTAGACAACTGCTTAGAAGAACCCATGGTGCTGATTGTTGGGGCAAGGTCAGATGAGTCTGGGCATTTAAAACCTTTGAGATTGACATCACCTGGTCTTCCCAAATGATGATTGAGAACAATCCATGACACTGGCAGGTCTCAGCTTTGCAAAGGGTGCAGTGCATGCTATAAATTCTGCAGGGTGCCCAAACTCTTGCAGACGCCATTTTTTTTTGTTTTCGGTTATTTTGAAAGTGTAAATGATGGAAATAAAATCTAACTTTTGTTGACATATTATAGGAATTTAAGATCTCTCCACAGGTGTTCAATGGGATTTAGATCTGGACTAATCGCTGGCCACTTCAGAACTCTCCAGCACTTTGTCGCCATCCATTTCTGGGTGCTTTTTGACATATGTTTGGGGTCATTGTCCTGCTGGAATACCCAAGATCTCAGACACAAACCCAGCTTTCTGACACTGGGCTGTACAGTGCGACCCATAATCCGTTGGTAATCCTCAGATTTCATGATGCCTTGCATACATTCAAGGCACCCAGTGCCAGAGGCAGCAAAACAACCCCAAAATATAATTGAATCTCCACCATATTTCACTATAGGTACTGTGTTCTTCTTCTTTGTAGGCCTCATTCCATTTTCGTTAAACAGTAGAATGATGTGCTTTACCATAAAGCTCTATCTTTGTTTCATCTGTCCACAAGATGTTTTCCCAGAAGGATTTTGGCTTACTCAAGTTCAGTTTGGCAAAATGTAGTCTTGCTTTTTTATGTCTCTCTTTCAGCAGTGGGGTCCTTTTGGCTCTCCTGCCATAGCGTTTCATTTCATTTAAATGTCAAGGGGTAGTTGAAGGGGTAGTAGGCGCTGACACTGATGCTCCCTGAGCCTGCAGGACAACTTGAATATCTTTGGAACTAGTTTGGGGCTGCTTATCCACCATCAGGACTATCCTGTATTGACACCTTTTATCAATTTTTCTCTTCCGTCCACGCCAAGGGAGATTAGCTACAGTGCCATGGGTTACAACTTCTTGATAATGTTGCGCACTGTGGACAAAGGCAAATCTAGATCTCTGGAGATGGACTTGTAACTTTGAGATTGTTGATATTTTCCCACAATTTTGGTTCTCAAGTCCTCAGACAGTTCTCTTCTCCTCTTTCTGTTGTCCATGCTTAGTGTGGCACACACAGACACACAATGTAAAGACTAAGTGAACTTCTCTCCTTTTTATCTGCTTTCAGGTGTGATTTTTATATTGCCCACACCTGTTACTTGCCCCAGGTGAGTTTAAAGAAGCATCACATGCTTGAAACAATCGTATTTTTGCACAATTTTGAAAGGGTGCCAGTAATTTTATCCTGACCATTTTTGGCGTTTGGCGTGACATTATGTCCAATTAGCTTTTTTCCTCCATTTTTTGGTTTAGTTCCAATACACACAAAGGGAATAAACATGTGTATAGCAAAACACGTGTTACCGCAATCCTTTTCTGTGAGAAATACTTCAAAAAATTTCAGGGGTGCCAACATTTACGGCCATGACTGTATATAACTGCACTCTTGGTCTCTTTAGATAAGGCAGAAATAATATGTATCTAAACTTTATGCTTCTATTTAGCATGCAACTCTATGGGAAAGCCAGAGATACACCGTTCTGTAAGCCAATTTTTACTTTTGATAAATAATTATTTTTTGTCTTCATTGTAGATTTTGTGGTAAAATTTGTGATCTTATTACAATTGGTCCTGCAAACAACAAGCTTGCATACGGGAATGTAGATGAAAAATTTTAAGAGTTATGGATTTTAAAAGGAGACAAAAATATATAAATGCTAATAAAAAGAATCGCTGAGAAATTAAGGGGTAAAAAAAGCTTTGTTACACTAATGTTAGTGGAAAATTCTATACATAAATACTAGAGATAGAGATACTCCGTATGTATCAGTAATGAATTGTATTTGATCTGAATAAATTAGGTTTTAATGTAGAGAAGACAGATGTTAAGAAGATCTAACCCCCAGAAGCAGAATACCCACCTCATAGCTTACAATTCAGTAGGTTTCAATAAAAATACCTTACAAAATCTAATTTTTCAATAAACTGTTGACCAGTAAAAGGTGCTTTACTTGTGTTTTTTTAGGAGAAGTTTAGGAGGAATATAATCTGAACACATTTTTATTCTGGGTTTAAATCACAAAACATCTTGTAAACCCTTGGTTGGCATATGAGTTCTTTGTATGATATGTTTTCTATTATTTCCTAGTACATTCATTCCTTTTTTCCTTTGTTATATTGTGCAATGTACCTATTTAAATGACTTTTCTGACTAATACACTCTGCAAAGCATTTACAGTAAGTTATGTCTGTGTTTAGGTACTTGTCTCTCGTTAGTTTTGATAAGAATCTATCTGTATACATCCCACAGCTCCCTTTTCATCCTGCAATGCCCTGTGGATGGAAATGCTTTTAACTGGATTTTGGTCAATGTCTACCATTTTTGTATAAAATATTTATGCCTTCCGTAACTTGTAAAGGTAAAAGACTCTAACATAGGATCTTCCCGCATCCTACATAATTTTGGAGGGGTTATATCTGGGGGTGGTAAAGGAGTTGTTGAACCGAGATGGTGCCTGAACAAGGTGCGACTTTGTGAGGCAAGACAGGGAGGTCTTGGTAGAAGCTTTGGAAGAACAAGTTGAGCAGAATTATAAAATTCTCTAATAAAATAAAATGCAAGATGACCTTGGAATGTCTCGACATACTATAGTGGTATATGACCTGAAGCCGGCAGGATATTGTCATGTATAAAAAGAGGCATGGACTCAAGGGACAGGGACATAATACTCCCCCTTTATAAAGCATTGGTACGGCCTCACCTGGAATATGCTGTTCAGTTTTGGTCGCCTGTTCATAAAAGGGACACTGCGGAGTTGGAAAGGGTGCAGAGACGAGCGACTAAACTAATATGGGGCATGGAACATCTTAGCTATGAGGAGCGATTAAAGGAGTTACAATTGTTTAGTCTTGAGAAGAGACGTTTAAGGGGGGATATGATAAACATATATAAGTATATAAATGGCCCATACAAAAAATATGGAGAAAAACTGTTCCAGGTTAAACCCCCCCAAAGGACGAGGGGCACTCCCTCCGTCTAGAGAAGAAAAGGTTTAGTCTAAAGGAGCGACACGCCTTCTTTACCGTGAGGACTGTGAATTTATGGAACGGTCTACCTCAGGAACTGGTCACAGCAGGAACAATTAACAGCTTTAAAACAGGGTTAGATACATTCCTGGAACAAAATAACATTAATGCTTATGCAGAATTATAAAACTACATCCCTTTCCCTTATCCCCTTACACCCTTCCCTTCAATTCCCTGGTTGGACTTGATGGACGTATATGTCTTTTTTCAACCATACTAACTAACTATGTAACTATGTAACTATGATTGTGGACAGTATGTGAAATACATTTTTTTTTTTTTTTGCCTTGCTATCCTTGGTATTTTATGAATGGTATTTATTTTTCTCTCTGCAGCTTCTTCTCTCCGCAGCTCCTAAATCCCCTGGCATTTAGAAGTTGAGGTGGGAAAAGCTGTTATGAGTAGTTATGTGGTAGAAGATAATAAGAATGCTGTATCTGGGGGGGGGGGTGAGGCCCCAATCAATAAAGAATAAATATCAATTGTGAGAGAGATTTAATTTAAAAACTGACGAGTGACGCTCCTCTGCGCCTCACTTACTGAGAGCAACGGAAGCTGCCTGGAATGACGAGTGACGTGTGGAGCGTCATTGAGTGAGGTGCAGAGGAGCATCACTTGTCACTTCGGGCAGCCTCCGCTGCTCATGGCCGTCACTGTCCTCACTGAGTGAAGCGCAGAGGAGCGTCACTCCTCACTGCCTGCTGGCCAGATAAGAAGTAAAAAGAGCAGGGGGATGGGGGAATGATTTGGTATGAATGATTTGGCATTACTTTTCCTAATTAATTATATTGTTGAGATTTTTTTAAAGCCTTATTACAGTGCAAAATTATTTATATTTAGCTTTTTATCATGTTTTGTAGGTAATTACACTCTGGAGTGAGCACAGAACAGTATTCAATAATGGACACTTTTTTATTCCCCGTAAGTGTCCACTAATGGGAGATTCTACTGTACAGATAGGTGCAGAAAATAAGTTATACAATTTAGATACATAATACCTGGACGTGTACACACATTAACACAATATTATCGGCAGAACATTGCACTTGGTCCACATCTAAAGTCTCACACAGCGCTGCAGTTATTAATTTTACAATTAAACATTAAGATAATGAATCAATACAATCGTAAATGATCTCACCCCTCTTCTATTCATGCTCCTGGCTGCGCTGCTCTTTGACGTCCCTGCCTGTTGTCAAAAACCCTTCCCATATTTAATTTTTTTTTTTTATTATTGTTTTAAAACATATACAATTAATTTGCTAAAAACTGCCAGAATAAACCCCAATGCAAAACAAACATGGCATTTATTGTGGTGTTTTTGCCAAGATTTTGCAGAAAAAACGTCATAGTCTTAACATGCTGGCATTTTTATAAATCGCCCACTGAGCCCAAAAAGGCTGAAAAACATCAAACAGATAAATAAAAACACCAAACCAGTGGATATCGAATTCAACTCCGAACTCCACCGACCAAAGAGGATCCAATGTGGCTGTCTCACCACAAAAGGAGGATACAGTACTATTTGAGTAGGTTTAGTCACCATAAAAACTTTATAAATAAACACCTTGACCCAAAGCCGGACCGGCTTCTTTTTCAAGTTCAATTTAAAAAAAAAAAAAAAAAAAAAGAAGCTGGTCCGGCTTTGAAACGCATTGTACATTTATAAAGATTTTATGGTAATTAAACCTATTTGAATAGTACTGTATCCTCCTTTTGTGGTGAGGCAGCGCACACTGGATCACCTATGGTTGGTGGAGTTTGGAGTTGAATTCATTGTCTCACGCCTAGAGCGTGCTGGAGGAAGTTGCTGCAGCCTTTTGTCTATCCTTGTACGTATTTTGTCCCCCAGGTTGTCTATCCTTGTCCTCTACCCATCTCTACCCACTTCTCTATAACCCAACTCTACCCACTCCCCTATAACCCATCTCTACCCACTCCTCTATAATCCATCTCTACCCACTCCTCTATAACCCATCTCTACCCACTCCTCTATAACCCATCTCTACCCACTCCTCTATAACCCATCTCTACCCACTCCTCTATAACCCATCTCTACCCACTCCTCTATAACCCATCTCTACCTACTCCTCTATAACCCATCTCTACCTACTCCTCTACCCATCTCTACCCACTCCTCTATAACCCATCTCTACCCACTCCTCTACCCATCTCTACCTACTCCTCTATAACCCATCGCTATCCACTCCACTATAACCCATCTCTACCCACTCCTCTATAACCCATCTCTACCCACTCCTCTATAACCCATCTCTACCCACTCCTCTATAACCCATCTTTACCCAGAGATAAGTCAGTGCTTGCCCCACCCACACATTTTCACCTTTGCTGGAAGGATTCACACAGGAGGCACCTTTAGCTTGTTTTATATTTCAAACCAGTGGATATAGCATTTTGCAACTCCCTATTGAATTGGAGCTAACATCTGGCTGCAGTGTTTTTGCCCAGAAAAAATGCCATGCGGCCTATCTGGATTTTTTTTTTTTTTTTTTACAAAAAAAGATCAAAGTGGAAACTTAACCTAAGTGTGTTTTATCCCAGATCTAAATGCAAGTTTCGGTCTAATCAATGGAGAGCAGGGAGAAAAGTGACACACTTATCTCCTTACTAGTTCTAGTGATCAGTTGGGGGGGGGGGGTTAATATACTTTTAAGAATAGTCAGATCTTATTTTGGTGTGGTGGACCCTGGGTTACTCCTGGTGCAGGACATTGCCTGGCCTCATGTGGCCAGTGTAGGCAATTCCTGGCAGCCATTGACTGTCCTCAACATTCCTCAGACTTAACCCCTTAAGGACGCAGGACGTAAATGTACGTCCTGGTGCGGTGGTACATAACGCACCAGGACGTACATTTACGTCCTAAGCATAACCGCGGGCATCGGAGCGATGCCCGTGTCATGCGCGGCTGATCCCGGCTGCTGATCGCAGCCAGGGACCCGCCGGCAATGGCCGATGCCCGCGATCTCACGGGCGTCCGCCATTAACCCCTCAGGTGCCGGGATCAATACAGATCCCGGCATCTGCGGCAGTGCGCGATTTGAATGAATGATCGGATCGCCCGCAGCGCTGCTGCGGGGATCCGATCATTCATAACGCCGCACGGAGGTCCCCTCTCCTTCCTCCGTGCGGCTCCCGGCGTCTCCTGCTCTGGTCTGTGATCGAGCAGACCAGAGCAGGAGATGACCGATAATACTGATCTGTTCTATGTCCTATACATAGAACAGATCAGTATTAGCAATCATGGTATTGCTATGAATAGTCCCCTATGGGGACTATTCAAGTGTAAAAAAAAATAAAAAAAAATTTAAAAGTAAAAGTAAAAAAAAAGTGAGAAATCCCCTCCCCAATAAAAAAGTAAAACGTCAGTTTTTTCCTATTTTACCCCCAAAAAGCGTAAATTTTTTTTTTTATAGACATATTTGGTATCGCCGCGTGCGTAAATGTCCGAACTATTAAAATAAAATGTTAATGATCCCGTACGGTTAACGGCGTGAACGAAAAAAAAAAAAGTCCAAAATTCCTACTTTTTTAATACATTTTATTAAAAAAAAAATTATAAAAAATGTATTAAAAGTTTTTTATATGCAAATGTGGTATCAAAAAAAAGTACAGATCATGGCACAAAAAATGAGCCCCCATAACGCCGCTTATACGGAAAAATAAAAAGTTATAGGTCATCAAAATAAAGGGATTATAAACGTACTAATTTGGTTAAAAAGTTTGTGATTTTTTTAAGCACAACAATAATATAAAAGTATGTAAAATTGGGTATCATTTTTATTGTATTGACCCTCAGAATAAAGAACACACGTCATTTTTACCATAAATTGTACGGCATGAAAACGAAACCTTCCAAAATTAGCAAAATTGCGTTTTTCGTTTTAATTTCCCCACAAAAATAGTGTTTTTTGGT
The DNA here is from genome assembly GCF_029499605.1 of Hyla sarda. NCBI lineage: Eukaryota > Metazoa > Chordata > Amphibia > Anura > Hylidae > Hyla > Hyla sarda. The sequence continues at coordinate 181,175,978 of NC_079189.1, read as the reverse complement.
TGCGCCATACATTTTATGATATAATGAGTGATGTCATTACAAAGGTCAACTGGTCGCGCAAAAAACAAGCCCTCATACTAGTCTGTGGATGAAAATATAAAAGAGTTATGATTTTTAGAAGGCAAGGAGGAAAAAATGAAAACGTAAAAATTAAATTGTCTGAGTCCTTAAGGCCAAAATGGGCTGAGTCCTTAAGGGGTTAAAGGGGTACTCCGGTGAAAACCTTTTTTCTTTTAAATCAACTGGTGCCAGAAAGTTAAACATATTTGTAAATGACTTCTATTAAAAAATCTTAATCCTTACAGTACTTATTAGCTGCTGAATGCTACAGAGGAAATTCCTTTCTTTTTGTAACATTGATGACATCACGAGCACAGTGCTCTCTGCTGATATCTCTGTCCATTTTAGCAACCGTGCATAGCAGATGTATGCTAAGGGCAGCATGGTGGCTCAGTGGTTAGCACTGCTGCCTTGCAGTGCTGGGGCCTTGGGTTCAAATCCCACTAAGGACAACAATAAATAAAGACTTATTATTATTATAACGTCAGCAAAGAGCACTGTGCTCGTGATGTCATCAGAGAGCATTCCAAAAAGAAAAGAATTTCCTCTGTAGCATTCAGCAGCTAATAAGTACAGGAAGGATTAAGATTTTTTAATAGAAGTAATTTACAAATCTGTTTAACTTTCCGGAGCCTTTTGATTTAAAAGAAAAAAGGTTTTCACCGGAGTACCCCTTTAAATCCAGTTAAGAAACTCTGGAATGTTATGGTTCAGGGCATCCGAAGCATGGTAGTGCCACAGACTGTCCAGGAGCTCACTGATGCTCCGGTTTGGGAGGAGATCCCCAGGACACCATCTGCTGTTTAATCAAGAGCATGCCCAGACATTGTCAGGAGTGCAAACACACTGCTGAGTCACATTAAGAAACAAATTGGGTTCTTTCTTTTATTTTCGATGTGATTTGGAATTAAGCCCTCAGTTGGCACTTGGAATCTCCAGATGGAATTTTTTTGTCCAGAGCTTTCTCAGTGTGAACTTAGCATTAGAGTATGTTCACTTGGCAGAATTTTCTCACTGAATTGTCCCATTTTCTTCTGCCGTTGAAATTCTGCCTCCAAAAGAACAAGTTCGCTCATTCTTTAGGCAGAATCCTCGACAAAGGCATTGACATCTGTGGGGACAGCAATGTCCGTGCTGTCCTAATGCACTCAGAATCTCCGGACTTTTCCATCGAAGCTTCTGTAGTGTGAACCTAGCCTATGGGAGATTATCTAAGGAGGATACAGATAATGCGGAGACCTTAATAGGAGAGGAACTGAGACCTTTGTGAAAGCCCTGCTGGACCGCAGGCAACAAGTGAGGAAGAGTAGAAACTCCTCATGGTGTATCCTAATGTATGAAGTTAAAGGGGTACTCCGTTGGAAAACTTTTTTTTTTAATCAACTGATGCCAGTAAGTTAAACAGATTTGTAAATTACTTCTATTTAAAATTCTTAATCCTTCCAGAACTTATTAGCAGCTGTATACTAAGGAGGAAATTCTTTTGTTTTGGTATTTCTTTTCTTTCACGACCACAGTGCTCTCTGCTGACACCTCTGTCCATGTCAAGAACTGTCCAGACCAGCATATTTTTGCTATGGGGATTTTCCCCTGCTCTGGACAGTTCCTGACATGGACAGAGGTGTCAGCAGAGAGCACTGTGCTTGTGACAAAAAAGAAATCCAAAAAGAAAATAATTTCCTCTGTAGTATTCAGCAGCTAATAAGTACTGGAAGGATTAAGATTTTTTAATAGAAGTAATTTACAAATCTGTTTATTTTTTTTAATCAACTGATTTCAGAAAGTTAAAGTTTTCCACCGGAGTAGCCCTTTAAAAAAAAGGCTCCAGCACAGAAAAGTGCTGTAAAGATCATTAGCTAATTTATTCCATCAAGTGCTGGATACAAAAGTTGTGGAGCCTTAGGTATGCATAGTACCTTTAGTCAAAGTATTACTAAGGGTGCTAAGCGCACCTGAAACACAACACTTTATCTCCACAATTTCTGTACTCTGCACTTAATTATGGAATAAATAGCAAACAATTTATTGCATTTTCCTTCACGGGACCCTTTTCTTTGTTTTTACAAGTTGGTGTTGTCCTGGTGTGCAGTGACTGGCCCGGGTAAGCCTAAGTTCTACAGAGGGTATTAAGTTTGTAAATATTGGGCAGTGAATTGGAAATGCCTTTTTCTTTCATGCAGAGACACCCTTCTGTGAAGAGAAACCTCTAATGGGATAGAGCAATAGAAGTATGAAAAATATGTGACTTGTAAGAGGGCTTCATCTTTAATTATGTTTTCATCAGGAATTGACAATCACCAGTCTTGCACCAGTCTTGAAGATATGCCCAGGCCTCTCTAGAAGGGGAAAGTCCACTAAAATATTCCTCTGAAGTATCTAGAACTGGCTGTTTGTTGTAGGGACCAAACCGAGAAGATGTCCTCTGATAGGAAAACCTCTGGCATTAAAAGTAAGAATTTTTCCCATTTTGCTGTGTAGTCTCTTCCCTTGAGGAATATTGACCTAGAGCGCCTTGGGATTGGAAGGATTTGTTAGAAATGAATTCCACAGATGAAGCTTTACCTCTTACTCCTAGTAGGAAGTGAAAGAGACTTGTCATTTTTATCACAAGCTCTGGTCCACTTTTTTATGTTGGTTACAAAAGCTGATTTTATATATTGTCTGCTTGCCAGTAGTGCTCTACTTCTGGCCATAAAGAGTGACACATTTCTAAGCTAACTTTTTCTTAGAATGCAGGGTTCCAAATTGCTGTTATCTTAAATTCATTGAAGCCAGCTCCTAAGAAGTCACACGGGGCTTATAATTTTTCTACTACTAATCATATCAGCTGCTTAAAAAAACACATTTAACTATTTGATCCATAGGGTCCTTGAAATTAGACCCATCAATTAGGATGGTCCTTTTTGACAGATTGGCATGGCAACATCCACTATGGATGCTCAAACGATCTCTTACTTGACAAGAGCCTAATATTTGGAGACCATCAGAGCTTTAACAGATATGCTTACTTAGAAAAACCAAGGCCCCCTAGAGGTGGACTTGTCACTATTCCTGAGTGGTATCTAGGTCCTCTCACCAAATTGCCTGAATGAGCTTGGTACATTCTCAAAGTTATAGGCTAAATCTGGTGCTTTTAAGGAGCCTTGCCTAGAACTAGAATTCTTAATGGTCTTTTCATTGTCCCTTTTGGTGGCCTCAAGGTCCTCAGACTGAATTATCCACATATTTTATACATTATCAACCTTGTATATAAGATCATAACAGGTACTCTTTAAAGAGGGAAACACATCATCATGTAGCAATTTTGCATATCCAGTGGCCTACATGATGATGTGTTTCCCTCTTTATGCACTGAAGCTGGCACGTTCCCTGAGTTTTTCCAGCAAGATGGTGCACCACCACATTATAGGTGTCAGGTCCGAGCATTCCTAGATGAACAGTTTCCTGGAAAGTGGATTGGTCGTCGTGGGCCAGTTGAATGGCCCCCAAGGTCTCCCGATCTGACCCCCTTAGACTTTTATCTTTGGGGTCATCTGAAGGCAATTGCTGTGAAGATTCGAAACGTGCAGCCCCTGAAACTATGGATACTGGAAGCCTGTGCTAGCATTTCTCCTGCGGTGTTGCTATCAGTGTGTGAAGAGTGGGAGAAGAGGGTTGCATTGACAATCCAACACAATGGGCAACACATTGAACACATTTTATAAGTGGTCAGAAACTTGTAAATAACTCATGAAAGAAAAAGTTATGTTAAAACCAAGCACATCATTGTTTTTCTTTCAAAATTCACAATAAGTTTGATGTGTCACATGACCCTCTTCCTATTGAAAAAAAAAAGTTGGATTCAAAATGTCCGACTTCAAAATGGCCGCCATGGTCACCACCCATCTTGAAAAGTTTCCCCCCTCACATATACTAATGTGCCACAAACAGGAAGTTAATATCACCAAACATTCCCATTTTATTAAGGTGTATCCATATAAATGGCCCACCCTGTATATTACATTTAATTGATGGTGACTGCAGGCCAAGTGGGGTCTCTAATAAGAGGCTTTCCTTGGTCCAGAGTCCGAATGTAATTTCATTTTCCATGATAAGAGTAATAAGTACCAGAAATGATCAAAAAGAGTGACACACAAAAGACAATTGCACAAACAAATAAAATCAACAGTAACCAAAAATAACCACCACAAACTCAAAAAACATTACTAAATTGAGCTGTTTAACCCGTTCCTGCAGAATGTCATTTATGAACTGAGCATCATACCTGCACTGAGGTACTGAGTTCCAGGAACTGAGCTCGCATCATACCTACACGGTCCCAGTTGCTATCAGCAGCCAGGACCCGTGGCTAATGCCGGACATCACCGTTCAGGCTAATATCCGGCATTAACTCTTTAGACATCGCGATCAAAGTTGATCAAGGTGTCTAATAGTGCTGAAATCTATTCCCGGCAGCTCAGCGAAGCTGATTGGGAACATCGTGGGGAAACCACAATGTCCCGATCAGCTGTACGGATGGAAGGAAGTCTCTTACCTCCTTCCCTACCATCCGATCGGCGCTTCTATGCTTCAGACAGCTATTGCAGGCTAGAAAAATGGAGCATCAATAACACTGATCAACGCTCTCCTATGGAGCAGCATTGATCAGTGTTTGCAATTTGAAGATTGTATGTTATAGTGCCTATGAGGACTAAAAACTGTAAAAAAAAATTTCAACTTAATAAACGTGATTTAAAGGAAAACTGTCAGCTTATTCACCCACACTAATCCCAATACATAGGGTTATAGTGTGGGTGAACAGGATTGAAACAAAAGGTCACTTACTTATTTTTGTCAACTGGTAGCCGAGATATATGCTTCTAACTTTCCTGGATTTCTATAATGAATAAACGCAGTGAAAGCGTCTCACCCGCCCGCTGGCCTAGTGACGTGGAGTCCCAGCTCACATGAACGCAGTGCTCTGTCTAAAGATTGCATGTGCCGCTATACTTTCCCTAGCTCTCACGTCATCAGGGCAGCGTAAGGGGAGCACTCTGCTCCAAGGCCGCTGTCCTTTCCCAGATATGGCGCAAGCTTCGGGCATTTCCGGAGATGGCGGGCACAAGGGAGGAAGTAGGGGAGAGTGGTGACTGCTCACGCCCTGTGAGGGAACCAATCATCGAGTGTTGGTAGGAGGGGGCGGGACTAAGGCAGAGGAGGGTGATTAGAGGGAGAGAGCGGGCTTAGGTGTGATGTCATTCTGCAAAGCATTCGGGGCGGTGTAGTGAGGGACGGGAGCATAGCGCTGTGATCATGTAAGCTGCGACTCCACGTCACTAGGACGTGGAGTTGAAGCTAATTAATATGCAAAGTGGAGGGGCGGGCTTAGGAGCTTTACTTGGGGAGAGAGAGAAAGGCCAGTGGGGGAGACGCCTTCAGTGTGCTTATTCATTATAGAAATCCTGGAGCTTTAGAAGCATATATCTCGGCAGCCAGTTGACAAAAATAAGTAAGTGACCCCTCGTTTGAACCCTGTTCACCCACACTATAACCTAGTGTATTGGGTTTAATGTTGGTGAACAAGCTGACAAATTTCCTTTAAAGGGGTATTCCAGGCCAAAACTTTTTTATATATATCTACTGGCTCCGGAAAGTTAAACAGATTTGTAAATTACTTCTATTAAAAAATCTTAATCCTTCCAATAGTTATTAGCTTCTGAAGTTGAGTTGTTGTTTTCTGTCTAACTGCTCTCTGATGACTCACGTCCCGGGAGCTGTGCAGTTCCTATGGGGATATTCTCCCATCATGCTCCCGGGACGTGACATCATCATTGAGCAGTTAGACAGAAAACTTCAGAAGCTAATAACTATTGGAAGGATTAAGATTTTTTTATAGAAGTAATTTACAAATCTGTTTAACTTTCCGGAGCCAATTGATATATATATAAAAAAAGGTTTTGCCTGGAATACCCCTTTAACACCTTCCCTAATAAAAGTTTGAATCACCCCACTTTTCCCATTTTTTAAATAAAATGATGTAAACAAAAATAAATATATATATATGTGGTATCGCCGCGTGCATAAATGTCCAAACTATTTAAATACCATGTTTATTTAACTGCACGGTCAATGGCAAAGTCAAGAATTGCATATTTTTGGTCGCTTCTTATATCAGAAAAAAAATGTATAAAAAGCGATCAAAAGTCCCATCAAAACAAAAATTATATCACTAAAAACTTAAGACCATGGCACAAAAAGTTAGCCCTCAAATGTTCCCGTATATGGAAAAATAAAGAATTTAAGCATATTGTGGAAAAAGAATGATCAAAATCATTCCTTTAGCACCAGCCTTACAGCAGCAGAAAGCTTCGCCATTGAAATTTGGAAGTGTGCACTGAGCAGTGGAATCTCATTGACAACAATAGGATTCTGCTACACCAGAATTTTTAAAGCAGAATTTTGCTTGGAAATTTCAAAGTTTGAACCCATCCTAAATCTCCCCCACTCTATGTATAATTGAACAGCAGTTATATCTGCTTTTGCATTGCAATCTCTTTAAAAATCTATGTTTAATACTGTATATATCAAGATACATTACAGTATATCCAGGTATTAAACAACTACAACTATGTGCAATAGTACGCTGTATGTTTATTATACTAAAGTGTTATATTATACTAAATGCATTATAAACTATACTATATATACTATACTAAATGTTATTAAACTAAATGCATCTAATATTAAGCTGATTTTACATAAAGCAAAAAAAATATCCCTGCTCAGTCTCTAAAAAGTTTTTCTAGCCTAGAATACAAAAAAATTTATTACGACAATAAACAATATGTATTAAAAGCAAAGTGTTGGTTAGCTGATAGGACAGGTGGACTTTTAATATCATTTTAGGTGGATGAAATCTAAGCCTTTTATGATGAGTCTCAAGCTACACCCTCATTGTATAAAACCTAACAAAAAAATAAAATCTAAGGGACAAGGTTTACATCAAAATGAACACTTCCTGCTGACTTTAAAATCAACTACGCAAAGGCTGCCTCCTCTGAAGATCTTTCTAAGAGTCTGTAATGATATATAAAATTGTTAGGAGAGGACCAAAAGGACATACTATCTGATCTATCTAATGCTGAACTTCTGGGAATGGAGCTGGAAACTGACCTGGTAGAATTAGTTTTTAAGACAACGGCTTGGTGAAGGCTAAGTTTCCATTAGCTATATTCTTTCTACCTACAGAGGTTTTAGAAGCCTTCATTTTATGTAAGGCCCAGACATAGCTAGAAGTAGATTGTATCTGTCTTGAATGAGAATGTTTTGGTAACATACACACATATAGAACATGCTACGTTTACATGATTTGATTAGAATTATAATCCAATATAGGGGAGAATTTAAGATTACCTTATTAGAAGACACAAATATTATTCCTTAGACCAAAGGACTTGATGCTCTTTCTGCTAAGGTAAAAGCCAACAGGAAGGTCAGTTCCTTAGTCAATGACTCGAAAGAATCAAGGGGTTTAAGTAATTGATCACACAAATATTTGAGTATTACAGGTAGGTAGCAAGGAGCCACTGGTTTAGGTACTTTAGGACTACAGGGGCAGAAGTGTAACAAACAAAATTAAGCAGAATGCGCTGCCAAATAAATGTTAATGGTAGAAGGATGCAGTCCCGTACTGCTTTAGAAAACATCCTGAACACTAAAAGGGCCTTGACAACTTCTATGCAGTTAGCCTGATCCTCTGTTGGTTAGACAAAGCTGACTATCCTGAGACACCAGATACTGCTTGATAGAGTCAGATAGTGATCCTTGTAAATCCAGATGAGTTAAGTGAACCTAACTCTTTTTGGTCCAGTAAGGAAATTTCGCAACTGCAGGTGTCTGGTCCTGCTTCATCTTATACAGTACCTGATGATTTATATAGATTTCTGCAGAAATGTTCTGTTCTTTGAAGGAGCTTCTATCTTTGGAAGTGTTGCAGCACTACATCATTTGCTGTCAAGTATCTGTCATTCAAGGGCATTGCACATTCCTCTGAAGAACAAGAGTCCTGATCCACAAGCTACACAACCTAGCTAATTTGAATCTGTTGTGAGAAGATGTACACAATTGGTGCAAAAGACCTCTCAGTGGAAGACCAGCATGTGACAAACAGCCTTGCAGTAATACCAGTCAGGATCAAGATGAGCTGTCCTGCCTACATGAGGTGCATCTGTGGTAAAAAGATGTTAGTGAATTAACATGAAATATCCCTTGTTCAGAGTATTTCCAAAGCATGTGAGAGACTGCCTTACAGTTAGGCCACTTAGAATGCAGATGTGCAGAGGAGAACTATCAGACAGGAGAAAGCACAGAGGAGTACTTTCAGACAGGAGAGAGCACAGAGGAGTGCTATCAGAAAGGAGAGAGCACTAAGGAGTGCTATCAGACAGGAGAGGTCACAGAGGAGTACTATCAAACAGGAGAGAGCACAGAGGAGTACTGTCAGACAGGAGAGAGAGCACAGAGGTGTACTATCAAACAGGAGAGAGCAGAGAGGAGTACTATCAAACAGGAGAGAGCACAGAGGAGTACTATCACTCAGGAGAGAGCACAGAGGACTGCTATTAGACAGGGGAGAGCACAGAGGAGTACTATGAAACAGAAGAGAGCACAGATGAGTACTATCAGTCAGGAGAGAGCACCGAGGAGTACTATCAGACAGAAGAGAGCACAGAGGCATCCTATCAGACAGGAGAAAGCACAGAGGAGTGCTATAAGACTGGAGAGAGCAGAGAGGAGTACTATCAAACAGGAGAGAGTACAGAGGAGTACTATCAGACAGGAGAAAGTACAGAGGAGTACTATCAGACAGGAGACAGTAAAGAGGAGTCCTATCAGACAGGAGAGAGCACAGAGGAGTCCTATCAGACAGGAGAGAGCACAGAGGAGTACTATCAGACAGGAGAGAGCACAGAAGAGTGCTATCAGACAGGAGAGAGAACAGAGGAGTATTATCACACAGAAGAGAGCACAGAGGAGTACTGTCAGACAGGAGAGAGCACAGAGGAGTGCTATCAGACAGAAGAGAGCACAGAGGAGTACTGTCAGACAGGAGAGAGCACAGATGAGTACTATCAGACAGGAGAGAGCACAGAGGAGTACTATCAAACAGGAGAGAGCTCAGAGGAGTACTGTCTGACAGGAGAGAGAGCACAGAGGAGTACTATCAGAAAGGAGAGAGCACAGAGGAGGAGTATCAAACAGGAGAGAGCACTGTCAAACAGGAGAGAGAGCACAGAGGAGTACTATCACACAGGAGAGAGCACAGAGGACTGCTATCAGACAGGGGAGAGCACAGAGGAGTACTATGAAACAGGAGAGAGCACAGATGAGTACTATCAAACAGGAGAGAGCACAGAGGAGTACTATCAGACAGGAGAGAGCACAGAGGAGTCCTATCACACAGGAGAGAGCACAGATGACTGCTATCAGACAGGGGAGAGCACAGATGAGTACTATGAAACAGGAGAGAGCACAGATGAGTACTATCAAACAGGAGAGAGCACAGAGGACTGCTATCAGACAGGAGAGAGCACAGAAGAGTACTATGAAACAGGAGAGCACAGATGAGTACTATCAAACAGGAGAGAGCACAGAGGAGTACTATCAGACAGGAGAGAGCACAGAAGAGTGCTATCAGACAGGAGAGAGAACAGAGGAGTACTGTCAGACAGGAGAGAGCACAGAGGAGTACTATCAGAAAGGAGAGAGCACAGAGGAGGAGTATCAAACAGGAGAGAGCACAGATGAGTACTGTCAGACAGGAGAGAAAGCACAGAGGATTACTATCAGAAAGGAGAGAGCACAGAGGAGTACTATCAAACAGGAGAGAGCACAGAGGAGTCCTATCACACAGGAGAGAGCACAGAGGACTGCTATCAGACAGGGGAGAGCACAGAGGAGTACTATGAAACAGGAGAGAGCACAGATGAGTACTATCAAACAGGAGAGAGCACAGAGAAGTACTATCAGACAGGAGAGAGCACAGAGGAGTACTCTCAGACAGAAGAGAGCACAGAGGAGTGCTATCAGACTGGAGAGAGCACAGAGGAGTACTATCAAACAGGAGAGAGTACAGAGGAGTACTATCAGAAAGGAGAAAGTACAGAGGAGAACTATCAGTCAGGAGACAGTAAAGAGGAATCCTATCAGACAGGAGAGAGCACAGAGGAGTACTATCAGACAGACGAGAGCACAGAGGAGTACTATCAGACAGGAGAGAGCACAGAGGAGTATTATCAGACAGAAGAGAGCACAGAGGAGTGCTATCAGACTGAAGAGAGCACAGAGGAGTACTATCAGACAGGAGAGAGCACAGAGGAGTACTATCAGACAGGAGAGAGCACAGAGGAGTCCTATCAGACAGGAGAGAGCACAGAGCAGTACTATCAGACAGGAGAGAGCACAGAAGAGTGCTATCAGACAAGAGAGAGCACAGAGGAGTATTATAAGACAGAAGAGAGCACAGAGGAGTAATATCAGACAGGAGAGAGCACAGAGGAGTGCTATCAGACAGAAGAGAGCACAGAGGAGTACTGTCAGACAGGAGAGAGCACAGAGGAGTACTATCAGACAGAAGAGAGCACAGAGGAGTACTATCAGACAGGAGAGAGCACAGAGAAGTACTATCAGACAGGAGAGATCACAGAGGAATACTATCAGACAGGAGAGAGCACAGAGGAGTACTGTCGGACAGGAAAGAGCACAGAGGATTACTATCAGATGTGCTCTCCAAATTAGCTAAGATGTATCTGTAGTGAGAAGATGTCACAGATCTGGCACTATTTTGTGAGAGACTGCCTTGCAGTCAGATTAGTTAGAATTTAGATGGGCTCTCTAGCCTAGCTGAGGTGTATCTGTGGAAAGAAGACTTCACCGAATAGGCGCTAAAGATATTCTACTTGTTGGGAGGATATCGTCACCTGAAAGAAATAAACAGTTTTGTAGCCCTCCGTGGTTTTTGTCCCATTTGATTAGGAATCCAATTGTGGTGTCTGGGAGGACCCAAGGTATGACTTCTGTGGAGTAACTCCTTAATCCTCTTTTTCTTAGGCACATCACTACAGATGACAGAGACAGAAGTGGGAGGACCAACCAACTGTTTCCATCTGCCCATCTGCAAATGCTTTTTGACTACAAATCTATTTAGACAGCCTGTAATGTCCGTTTTTGTGTCTTTGTAATTTTCTGTTCTTGGGGTCAGTTCAGACTCTAGTTTTGTCTGAGCAGTTTGCTATTCTCCCTGGGTTGGGAATAGTTACTGCTCTTAGACAATTGCACTGTGAGTATTCTGACCTGTGTCCCTCCACATTGGAGTCAGATTTTCTTGTATCCGTTTTTACAGAGTCCATGATTTCTGACCTTTAGAGTTTATAGTACATGCACTGATCATAGAGTTCATGATCACTGATATAGTGTTTCCTCTATGCTTTACCATTTGTCTATAGTGTCCTCTGTGCTTACTCACTGATCTGTGTCCTCTGAACTAGTATCAGTTTATGTTAGTGTTCCGTGTATTTTATTTCTGTTTCCTTCTAGGCCAGTATCCTGATCACACGCTGGAGTGTGCCCGCTGGCTAGAAGTCTATTTGGAGTTATTATTGGTGTCTACTCCTTTTGTGGAGTGGGGTGTCCAGTTTGTTTCAGTTCTGTGTCCCAGTGTGAACAGTGTTCTATGTTTCCTGATCTGTTTTGAGTTTAGCATTCAGTTTATCTCTTTATTCCCTACATATTCTGGTTTCGGCTGTATACTGATTCCATATCTAGTCTTGTTCATTTATTCATATCTGCTGTTTATCTTTATTTTGGATTCTGATCTGAATGATAGTACTCTTATCTAGTCCTGTTTGTCTGTTTATATCCTGCCTGGTTTATCTCTTTGGTGTATTTGCTTGTTTGTAGTTTTGTCTCTGATCTGTGACTGACTATGTACCGTATATTATTATTTGTTTTTACGCCCACTGCACTTTAGCTCAGGTAGGGACAGCACCGTGGATGTCGATCTGCCATTTAGGGCGGGTGGGCAAGTAGGATGTCCACCCCTGGTCATGACACAGCTGTAGATGTTATTTTGTATTATCACGATAATTGCTAAAAACACATTATTGAGTAACTGGAAAACTCCACTGGTCCCCTGTTTTGATATCATCCTGAATAAAATAAATACTACAAATTCATTCGAAAAGGTTATAGCTTGGGGTTCTGGAAAGTTGGACAAATTTAACATCAGATGGTCTTCATGGTCTCTGTCCTCTCCTTGTAGAGATACTTAGATTAAAAGTGATTTTTTCCACTGACATGATATTTACAAAACGACATTAGGTTACATGGGGCACATTGACATCCATTATTAGAGTTAAACCTTCTCATCATCTTGTTCTATAAGTAATGTCTTGGCATTTGCACTTTTCTACAACGTTTCATTATATAGCAGATATATAGGGATAAAAGAAAAAAATGTGTATATGTGTGTATGTATGTATATATATATGCATATATAACATTATTGGTACGCACGCATTCTACCACATAAGTTATCTCGGAGATGTTATATTTCCTTCATTTTTATTTATTTTACTTTAGTCTTTTATTTCTGTTTTCCTTTTGGTTTGGCTAAACAATTGCCTATGTTATATGTAAGATTGAATCGACAATCAAGTCTTCCTATATGCAGTAAACAAATGTTCGCTGTTTTTTGTAAAATAATACGTTGACAGCTGCGCCTGTCCTTTATACATGTTTGTTTTTCTATTTTGGTAAAATTCAATAAAAAACTATTGAAAGAAAAAAAAGTTTGAATAGGAAGGTCTTTAGAGCCGACAATGTGCTATGGGAAGCTGAGGTGCTACTCCAAGAAAACTGAATGATAGCTTTCTAGGCTAAGAAGAAATTTCTCAGCTATCATCCTATAGTAATTATTGCATCAGAATTAATTGACTTGGTTCTCTTACCACCACTTTCATCTACATGCACGTTTGTCTTAGGACAAAACTTGGTAGGGGACCAACAATAAAAGGAATCTCTGCTCTCACCTCTTGCTGATTAAAGAATGCTTTAAAGGACATCTGCAGTGCTCAAACATAAAAGAGTTTACTTCTGATAGCTCTTTCAAAGACCTTTCCAACGATACCTCATTTGTCAAATTTGGCCCAGCCATTCTCTTGTAATTGCCACCTGTAGCAGTAAGCAGCCATGTCATAAAGACTACATTTCCCATGACTCCCTGTGCCCTGTGCCAGCTTAGCTGCTGCTCTCTCCCCCTCCTCTCCCCCCCCCGAGGAAATTATAATAAATTATAATAAAGTGACGCCCACAGCTCCTTCCCTTGTGATTATCTCCTCCCATCCTCCCCCTCCCAGCTTATCAGCCCTCTCCACATGTACTGATAGGCTGCGGCCCCTAGCGCTGGGCGGTATACCGGTGAGAACCGGATACCGGTTTTCTTTTTCTCCCACGGTATGGATTTTTGCCCATACCGCTATACCGGTCGGGCCCCTCCCCCACCCTCTGGATGAATTGTAGAGCCCAGCACGGCGCCCTCACTTGTCCCGGTGCTTCTGTGGCCCAATAGAAGCTAATCCATTTACTGGCCTGGCAGCCAGTGTACCCGTGAGCACGATCAATCCCCACCACTAGCAGTATCCATGTGCCCACTAGCGGTGTCACAAGAATGCCCCCCGCGAGCGCGAGCGCTACCATCACCGCTAGCGGGGTCCCTGTGCCTACTAGCGGTGTCACAAGAATGCCTCCCGCGAGCGCGAGCACTACCATCACCACTAGCGGGGTCCCTGTGCCCACTAGTGGTGTCACAAGAATGCCTCCCGCGAGCGCTACCATCACCACTAGCAGGGTCCCTGTGCCCACTAGCGGTGTCACAAGAATGCCTTCCGTGAGCGTGATCGCTACCATCACCGCTAGCGGGGTCCCTGTGCCCACTAGCGGTGTCACAAGAATGCCTCCTGCGAGCGCGATCGCTACCATCGCCGCTAGAGGGGTCCCTGTGCCCACTAGTGGTGTCACAGGAATGCCGAGCGTGGCTCTGTTCCCCGTCCCTGTCAGCTCTCAGGGTACGGGAACAGATTTAAAAGCCTCGTGCGCGGCTACCGTAGTACTGCGCAGCCGCAGCACTACGCAAATAGTGTAGGGCTAACGTAGGCAGCGCTAGGAGCCTAGCGTTAGCCCTACGCTATTTGCATAGTACTGCACATGTGCAGTACTACGTTAGCCGCGCGGGAGGCTTTTAAATCTGTTCCCGTACCCTGAGAGCTGACAGGGACTAGTGGTGTCACAAGAATGCCAAGTGCGGCTCTGTTCCCCATCCCTTTCAGCTCTCAGGATACGGGAACAGATTTAAAAGCCTCGCGCGCGGCTAACGTAGTACTGTGCAGGCGCATCACTACGCAAATAGCGTAGGGCTAACGTAGGCAGCGATAGGAGCCTAGCGTTAGCCCTACGCTATTTGCGTAGTACTGCGCATGCGCAGTACTACGTTAGCTGCGCGCGAGGCTTTTAAATCTGTACCTGTACCCTGAGAGCTGACACGCTCACACTCGGCATTCTTGTGACACCGCTAGTGGGCACAGGGACCCCACTAGCGGTGATGGTAGCGATCGCGGGAGGCATTTTTGTGACACCGCTAGTGGGCACAGGGACCCCGCTAGCGGTGATGGTAGCGATTGCGCTCGCAGGAGGCATTCTTGTGACACCGCTAGTGGGCAAAGGGACCCCGCTAGCGGTGATGGTAGCGCTCGCGCTCACGGGGGGCACATTTGACACCACCCAGCACTAGCGGCCCCTACTGTGCGCTCAGCCAATCAGGGCTAAGTGCATAACAACATTATGAATATTTATAAGATGGGAGGAGAGGGGCCGGCACGACGAGCGGCAGGGGGAGTGAAGCAATCCCCTGGGGCATTATGGGCATTTGTGACGTAGCGTCGACCAAGATGGTGGCTCCATAGAGAATAATAGGTCGACGCTACGCGCGTTAGGGGACCAGGAGATGACTTTCGGTGGCGGCATAGCGGAGAAACGGGACCAGCCAGGTAATGGATCCCATTTAGAAACTTATATAACTTGTGATATTATTACATTTGGGCCCTAATTTGCTAGCGCTGCAGTTGTCCTTTAATATTTTTAATCAGAGAGGTACTCCATGAGTTTATTAAGCTCTACCCAAACAATTAGATTGTTTGTGGTATTACAACTTGGCTCCATTCAGTTCAATGCAACTATGCTGCTAAACCCCACACACAGCCTGAGGACCGGTGTGGTGATCTTTATTTAAAAAAAAAAAAAAATCAGTTTTTTTTTCTTATCCTGGATACCCCCTTTACCACAAGCAACTTTTGCCAGCTATAGTGACAAAAATGGATATTAAAGACTGCTTGGTTTAACACACAGAAGCATCGAAAATGAAAAAAATAGGCAAGTTAATATACTTGAAATACGTCAGTATATATATATACATATATATATATATATATATATATATATATATATATATATATATATAAGCACCGGAGAACCCCTTTAAAACGCACCAGACATGTTCATTTCCTGAGGCAGTTTCCAAGTCCTTGACTGGACTGCCATATGAGACAAGAGGTTTTATTAGCATCACGCAGCTTCAGACTAGAATCCTTATCAATAACTTTGACTTCCTTAGCTGAAGGGGGTTTGCGAGGAGGTAAACCTTGAGAGAATTGGTCCAAGAGGACTTAAATGGATCCTTTAAGAGGAGTAAAGAAAGGACAACATATTTTACCTATATTGCCAAGTGGTGCTGTCATAGGAGTTAGTAGGTCTGTCATTAAGAGCAATAAAATTCCTCACTTTCCTCTGGAAGTGGAAAATTACTTACAAACAAGATGACGTTTCTTCCCAAAGTCCTTTAGATTTTTAGATATTTATTTTTGGCAGAATCCCTGTTAGAAATCTTAAAAATAAAAACATATTAATATATATTTATATGTTATATGACAGACTAGAACCAGTGCACTTAGACAAAAAATGCATACTGGCTAGTAGAGTACAAGAGTACTAGAAATATAATAGCAATAAATAGGATCAATAGAAACACAGAGAGTGGTCAGCAACTAAGAGCCACACCCAGAGGATTAATGAGAAACCACAAACAATATGGTGCCTGGGGTAGATAGTACCAGTGCTAAAAAAAACTACACATACAGTGAAGCTGGTGAGGAATACTGAGCGAGGAGTTCCAAAAGGCACAAAGGTAGAAAAATACCACACAAGGCATATTGCAGTCTGAACAACTTATAGGGCACAAGCGTGTGTGTGTATATATATATATATATATATATATATATATATATATATATATATATATAGGGGTCAAGTTCTGGAAAAAAAAGTGAGGGAATGCATTCAGGATTCCCACTCAAGGGCTGGCCCTGCAGTGTTCCTGCTGTGGAAAAAGTGCAGGAACTCAGTTCCCATGCGTTCCTGCAGGACCTGAGCCCTGTATAGATATAAAAAAGAAACTGAACACAGGCAAACAGAGGGACCTTCCCATGTTAATGAAATATATAAGTACCCCACATAAATGTAGTGCAGCAACCAGAACTTTGCAAAAAGGTATTTCTCTGTCCTGCGAGCCTACAATAAAACTGAAAAAGAGATTAGAAAATATAGAGCACCACCTGTCCTACCAACAGAAGGGCAGAAAAACAATGGAGTAGAGCTTGGGGCTCATTATATAGGCTCAGACTTCACCAATTAAAATTCCTCCTGTCCTATCAGCTCGCAGGGTGGAGAAATCCCTTATGTTGTGCTGCTAAACAAGGACATAAGGGAATAAGAATAAACTAGCTAACAAATCACGTTCCTTAAACCCATGAAGGGAATCATCAACATATACATCATTATAAAATGACAGAAGTACAAAAAAACTATTTGAAGGTACATAAAAATCATATGAAGGTAAGTATGGTGTAAATATTAGTTATATCTAAACAGACAGTACACCAAACACTTTTTGGCTGATGAAATTACCATTGCACAGAACACTAATATCTGCCAGCTGCTCATGATATCTAACAGCTACTAAGGACTCTTTGGGATCTAATTAGGACCAAAGGGAGAAGGGCAAAAGAAGTCTACACTTTGACTACCTTACTACATCCTTTTGTTATTTCTCACTAGATTGTGATAATAATAGGTATTCTGCTCTCACAATTTTCCCATTTCTAGCACACTTTAATGCCCTGTCCTATTTATGAAATACCCGGAGGAACCATGCTTGTATGCATTACTTGTATGAGGAAACACGTCAGGATCACAGTTTGTGATGGTGTCTGATTGATGGGATAAATATATAAATCTACACCATCTTTTTAATTGTTTTTTGATTACACTTGAAAGGTTGAGTTACTGGTAACAAGGGTGCCCATTATAGTATATGTTTTTATTTATTTTTATTAATATGGGAATGTAACATCTACTATTGACCTGGGACCCCTGACCTATGTGATGTCAGATGTGATTTGACCGCTGTTTTTCTAGGACAGTGTGTGACTTTTTGACTTGAGACATGTCATAAAGGACTTGTGACGTTTAATGATCTTTCATCTATGTCATTAAAGGGGTACTCTGGTGAAAACCTTTTTTCTTTTAAATCAACTGGTGGCAGAAAGTTAAACATATTTGTAAATTACTTCTATTAAAAAATCTTAATCCTTCCTGTACTTCTTAGCTGCTGAATACTACAGAGGAAATTCTTTTCTTTTTGGAATGCTCTCTGATGACATCACGAGCACAGTTCTCTCTGCTGACGTTATTATAATAATAAGGCTTTATTTATTGTTGTCCTTAGTGGGATTTGAACCCAAGTCCCCAGCACTGCAAGGCAGCAGTGCTAACCACTGAGCCACCATGCTGCCCTTAGCATACATCTGCTATGCATCTGCTATGCATGGTTGCTAAAATGGACAGAGATGTCAGCAGAGAGCACTGTGCTCGTGATGTCATCAGTGTTCCAAAAAGAAAGGAATTTCCTCTGTAGCATTCAGCAGCTAATAAGTACTGGAAGGATTAAGATTTTTTAATAGAAATACTTTACAAATATGTTTAACTTTCTGCCACCAGTTGATTTAAAAGAAAAAAGGTTTTCACCGGAGTACCCCTTTAATACATTACAGCTCACTGAATATTAATATGAAAATCATGTGGGTCAATATCTGATTATATATAGCTATATGGTAGTAAGCCAAAAGAGGACAGAACGCTGGCACATACGAAACTAAGCAGCCACTTAGACATGCAGCGACACACGGAACGGGACTGGACTGACAAGTAGCCTGTAGCGGAGGTGCAAAGCTTGAACAGGAAGCATGAAGCGAAGACAAAGAACAAACAGGAGCCGCACTCACCATCCATGTCTTTATTTTCTTCCGGTCATATACATGATGTTACAGGCAGGGGAGCGGGATGGAGAGCGGGGACCCAGAACATGCTTTTTTGTGCATCTATGCGCACTTCCTCTAGCCGGAATGACGTCTTCTGGTGCCGCGCTCCTGTATATAGGGGCGGCGTCAGACAGTCGCCTGGCAACATGGTGAGTGTCTAAGTCACGTGACCGGAATCGTGGTCACATGACCGGTGCGCCGGAACAATGTACATAACTACTAATATGAGTACTAAAACAAGTTTCCTGCTCTCCATCCCGCTGCCCCGCCTGCAACATCGTGTGTATGACCGGAAGAAAATAAAGACCTGGATGGTGAGTGCGGCTCCTGTTTGCTCTTTGTCTATAACTATGTGGTGTTTGGTGTTCTATCTAAATAGTCATAACCAATATTTACATCATACTTACATTCATATGATCTAATTGTGTTTTTTTTTTGTACTTCTGTAATTTTATTATGATGAAAATGTTGATTACCTTGATAGGTTTAAGCAATATGTGATTTCTAATAAAGCTGTAACCTTTTAGCTATTTTCTTTTTCAGTTCGTTTTTGAGTTGATCTATTTGGACAGTTGTCCAATTTTGTCAGTGATAAGAGAATAAATATTTTATATCAAATCTTAAAATTATATTATGCCAGGACTTGACAAATTTGCTAAGAATCTAGAGGCCAGCAAAAAATAGCGCTAGGAGCCAGAATGCCGCATATCATATGATATCATATGATCAGTCATTACTGCTCCCTTATTTCTCTCTATGTCACAGTCATGAGTTGTTCCCTTGTCTTTTCCTGTGTCACAGTCATTAGTGTCCTTTCATCTCCCCATGTATCAGTTATTACTGTCCTCTCATCTCCCCCTGTGTGTCACAATAATTACTGTCCTCTGTACTGTACAGTCATAAGTGTCCATCTTAAAAATAAAAAAAAATGTTTTATTTACCTCCACCTCTGTTTCCACGCTGATCCTCAGTTCTGCAGTTCTGCATACAAGGGTTGATCATTGGTCGTCACACCGGTTTCCTGTGACTGCCACTATCAATCAGCACCCTCAGCTGCCGAGTATGGAGCGTCACTGCCGAGACTGGTGATTGGCTGCGGCAGTTGCCTGATACCCTCTGCTTCTGTAACACCACCAACCACAGGCCAAACGGTGGATCAGTGCAGGAATGGAGGCAGAGGTAAGTACAACAGTTAGAATTTTTTTTAAAGATGGTCTAAGATGGTCAAACATTATTGAAAGGAGTTAACAAAAACATGAACCTGTCACTGTGGTAGCCTGGCATCTGATATTTGTCATGAAGTGCATTATGCTACTTGTTTATTCTTCTTAAAGGGGTAATCCAGTGGAAAACAATTTTTTTCTTTTTCAAATCATTTGTTTCCAGACAGTTATACAGATTTGTAAATTACTTCTATTAAAAAAAAATCTTAATTCTCCCAGTATTTATCAACTGCTGTATACTACAGAGGAATTTGTGTAGTTCTTTTCTGTCTGACCACAGTGCTCTCTCTGTTGACACCTCTGTCCATGTCAGGAACTGTTCAGAGTGGGAGCAAATCCCCATAGCAAACCTCTCCTGCTCCAGACAGTTCCTGACATGAACAGAGGTGTCAGCAGAGAGCACTGTGGTCAGACAAAAAAGAACAACTTAACTTCCTCTAGAGCATACAGCCCCTCATAAGTAGTGGAAAGATTAAGATTTTTTTTAACAGAAGTAATTTACAAATCTGCTTCACTTTCTGGCACCAATTGATTTGTAAAAATTTGTTTTCTACTGGAATACACCTTTAAGGGTACGTTCACCCTGCGGAATTGCGCACAGGAATTCCACTGTGTGAATTTTAACATTGATGTGAATGGGGCTTTTGCTGACTCATTAACACTGTGGAATTTCAGTAGCTAAAAGATACTGCACAGAGATTCCGTATTGTAAACATACTCTAATCCTTTCCTTTTTAATATATAATGTAGATATTAACATTATATGTATATTTGTACTATACATTGGTTAAAAAATGTGGATGGAACCCCCCACCTTCAACCCCTGCAACGCAATCACAGGGGGCAATCGGAGGGCTTACCTCTATTTCCATGGCTGCCATGGATATACATTTGATTGTCTGCTTGAAGCAGGATCTACCAAATGAGACCAGATGACACCGATCAATGAAGTTCAGTAGAACTGCATTGATCTGTATGAGGAATCTAGTGATTCCTTCTTAAAGTCCTAAAGATTCTAATAAAATGTAATAAAAGAAACGTTTGATAAAGGTTTCAAATACATACATTAAACCCCTTTCATATTGAAAATTCAAGTCACCCCATTTTCCATATTAAAAAACATGTAAACATAATATAGACCTTTGTCATTACCGTGTGCGTCATTGTCCGAACTATTAAATACAACAGTATATATCCCATACAGTAAAAATACCAAACCCCAGAATTTCATTTTATTTTTTTACATCATATTCCCAAAAAAATTTCTGTAAAAAGCAATCCAAAAAGTCTGATCAATGACAATATGGTACTGATACAAACAACAGATTATGGCATAAAAATTAGCCCTCACACACCCCGGTATACGGAAAAATAAAAGAGTTAGAAAATAGCAATTAAAAATAACACAAGGTGAATAAAAAAAAAGAAAGCCCCCAAATTTGAAAAAATTGCTTTTTTTCAATTTCACCTCACAAATAATATAATATATTTTTTGTTTTGGAGCATATGTTATGGAAGAAAATAAATATATCATTACAAAGTAAAATTGGTCCCGTGAAAAACAAACCCATCAAATGGGTCTGTAGATGGGAAAATAAAAGAGTTATGGCTATTTGTAACGACAAAGGTTGGCGACCTCGTGTACCATCTACTTCTGCCTACCTTGGCCGAACAGCACGCATAGCTCCCCCTCCTCGTTGCAGGCTTCGGAATGTAGCTCCCACACGGACTCATTCAACATCTGTCTCTTGTGCACCTAGTAAGGGTCGCACGTAGCACGTCTCTTTAAGGGTCGCACGTCGCACGTCTCTTTAAGGGTTCGTGCCCGTCTCTGAGTCCACTCCCTCTCCAATCCCTGATCAGCAGTACCTATTTAAGGACACTCTGCCCTGCCTTCCGTGCCTGAGCAATATTGTGGTTTTCCATAGCGAAGGTTCTGCTGCTTATCTGCTGATTCCGTGTTCCAAACTTCTGCCTGTTTTGGGACTCCGTCTCTTGCCTGACCCCTGGTACTTTCCTGTCTCTACTGGTACAGACCCCGGACTGCTAGACTACGCCTCTGCCTGTTATTGAGCTAAAAACACCACCAGCACCTGTGCTACTCAGCTCTACTATTCCCTGCTCCAGCTCTGCTACACCATTGGCCTGGTCAACTTCCACAGGTCCTGCTGCTGTGCTACTGTACACAGCCTCAGCCAGCCCCACTCACCTGCAAACACAGGTCCTTTCCATTAAGGATTTTCCGGCCTGCCAAGCCAGCTGCCACTTCACTGGGACCACTCTTGTGTAGCGACCTTGTATCTTCCTGCAGCTAAGACCAGCTTCCGCACCCGGAGCGGGATAAAGGGTGAAGACCAGGGAGCTACTTAGACTCCGTTCACAAGTATGGCACAAAGCCAAACCGGTAAGTGGCACAGCGGGTCCACACCCACTGGGGTGTTACACTATTATAGAGTGAGGAGGAAAAAAACAAACGTGCAAAAACGAATATTGGCCCCTTCCCAACCCATGACATACAAGGACGTCATGGGTTGGGTGGGCGGACATGATGCAGGCCCATGGGTAGTGTCCACGTCATAACCAGGAGATGTCTGCTGCTATCAGCAGCTGACATCTGCCGGTAATGACGGACATCAGAGATCGCTCCGATGTCCATCATGTAACTGGTTACATAGCATGGTATATACAGATCACTGCATTTAAACATTAAATGCTGCTATTCCCTGGTGTCTAGTGGTGCCATAGCAACCCCCCTGCCCCCGATTACATCGCTATAGGTTGCTAGGGAAGCCAGAGGCTTTACCTTGTCCTTGGCATCTTTCCTGGCTCTGTGATTGCTTAAGGCTGAAGGCTAAAGCCCTTAGTAATCGAACACAGATTTCATGGATCAATGAAATGCAATAGCATTTCATTGATCTAACTTAGCCTCATGATGGCTTAAGATGGGCCACTAGGGGGGCCAAAAAGTATGTGGAAAAAAGTATAAAAATGTTTTTAACCCCTTAAGGACATTTTCGTTTTTTTCTCCTTGCCTTAAAAAAATCATAACTCTTTTATATTTTCATCCACAGACTAGTATGAGGGCTGTTTTTTTGCACGACCAGTTGTCCGTTGTAATGCCATCACTCACTTTACCATAAAATGTATGGCGCAACCAAAAAAATACTATTTGTGTGGGGAAATTAAAAAAGAAAACCGCAATTTTGCAAATTTTGGAAGGTTTCGTTTTCATGCCGTAAAATTTATGGTAAAAATTACGTGTTCTTTATTCTTTGGGTCAATACGATTAAAATGATACCCATGCTAACATACTTTTCTATTACTGTTTCGCTTAAAAAAATCGCAAACTGTTTAACCAAATTAGTACGTTTAAAATCCCCCTATTTTGAAGACCTATAACGTTTTCATTTTTCCGTATAGGCGGCGGTATGAGGGCTCATTTTTTGCGCCATGATCTGTACTTTTTATTGCTACTATATTTGCTTATATAAAGCTTTTAATACTTTTTTAATAAATTTTTTTGGGAATAAAATTTTATAAAAAAGCAGCTATTTTGGATTTTTTTTTTTTTACGTTCACGCCGTTCACCGTACGGTATCATTAACATTTTATTTTAATAGTTGGGATATTTACACATGCGGTGATACCAAATATGTATATAAAATATGTTTTTTTTTACACTTTTTGGGGGTGAAATAGGGAAAATGGGAAATTTACGTTTTTATTGGGGGAGGGGGGTTTTCAAATTTTTTATTTTTTATTTTTACACTTTAATAGTCCCCATAGGGGACTATTTATAGCAATCATTCGATTGCTAATACTGTTCAGCGGAGGCAGGTGAGGGGACCTCTGTCTGCCATTCTGGATGATCGGATCACCGCGGCAGCGCTGTGGACGATCCGATCATCCATTTTAGTCACTGCGATGCTGCAGATGCCGTGATCTGTATTGATCACGGCATCTGAGGGGTTAACGGCGGACATCCGTGCGATCGCAGATGTCCGCCATTACGGGCGGGTCCCTGGCTGCTAGCAGCAGCCGGGACCTGCCGCGCATGACGTACATTTACATCCTATGCATAACTGCGAGCATCGGAGCGATGCTCGCGGTTATGCATAGGATGTAAATGTACGTCCTGGTGTGTTAAGTACCAGCTCACCAGGACGTACATTTACGTTCTGCGTTGTTAAAGGGTTAAAAATATAAAAAAAATACATCCCATAATAAAAATTCAAATCACCCCCCCCCCCCCCTTTTCTAATTTTTTTAATAAAACACTGTGCAAACAAGAAAAAAATACACATATTTGGTTCTTGCCCGAACTTATTATGTTTTTGATCCTGCACGGTGAACGGCATAAACGCAACAAAAAATCCAAACGCCAAAATTGCTGATTTTTGGTTACATTACATCTTTAAAAAATTATGTAATAAAAAGTGATCAAAAAGCCAGAACTGCACAGTGGTAGCATTAAAAAGTACCTTTCGTGGCGGAAAAAACAAACCCTAACACAGCTCCGTAGAGGGAAAAATAAAAAAGTTATAGGGGTGTGAACATGGTAATAAATAAAGTATTTTTTTCTTTTTTAAGTTTTCCTTTTTCTTTTAACCATAAAACGAAACAAAAATTATTCAAGTTTGGTATCACTGGAATCGTACTGACCAATAAAATGTAGTTAACATCTCAGATTTACCGTATTTTTAACTCCTAAATAATTATTGCCCTAAAAAATTGTGCAATTCCATTTTTTTTTTTCAATTTTGTTCTATATATAATTTTTTCTCACTTCTCACACAGAAAATAAGCCCTAATAAAAAAAATTGTCTTAGTCCCTTGGACAAGTAGTTTTTTTTTTATTATTTCCCACACCCATGAGGTATGACTGTCTCCCCAGTCATACCTATATATTTCTAATGCCGAGACATGAGTAAGTGCCATAGGACATGCCTGATCACCACATGTTCCTAGCATAACTCACCCCATTTTTTCTTAGCGCTTCCTCTTGCATTTACTTGACAGGCTCTTTGCTGTCAGCGATTGCCACTCCAGGAGTAAAAATATGGCTCATGCCCTCTGCAATTGTGCGACATACTGACAGTAACACAGTCTTCACCATTTAGCCTCTGTACACCAGCAAAATGGTTAGAGCACAAAGCCATCAATATGACATAAAAGATTAGACTTTCAGCTTTAATTTGACTGGTTTTACACAAATATTGCAGTAACTGTGTAAGATTTACAGCCATGTATTACATAGTCCCTCCATTTTCACAGTCTCAAAAGTAATCAGACAAATTGTATCTTAATCTGCTGGTATAGGCTAATAGGGATGGTTACAGTGAGTATGTAACCTTTAATATGGCTCACCGGAGCATTGTTTCTCTGTGAGATACTTTATTAATATGCAAATAAGCCCTTTGCGGGAACTGGGGGCATTATTTTACACCTTGCTGCACGTCCCAGGGGAGCATTATTTTACACCTTGCTGGCCCGTTCCTCTAACAACATCTCCTCAGGATCACTGAGCTCCCGTGACACAACTGAAGGCTAGTCCAAAGGGGCGACTCCGTAGGCGTTGTTAGAGGAGTTGGAG
Source organism: Hyla sarda (assembly GCF_029499605.1). NCBI lineage: Eukaryota > Metazoa > Chordata > Amphibia > Anura > Hylidae > Hyla > Hyla sarda. The sequence goes on along the minus strand of NC_079189.1, from coordinate 181,150,638 downwards.
AGTGGCCATGTACTGGTACCTAGAGGTAAGATAATGTCCCTAGCGCACCAATTGGCCTAATTTGCATACAAATAGAACAGACCCTACAGAGAAATGCCAACCTGGAGAGCTATACTAAAGCTAGCATAATCCTCACTCTAACATCCCCTATAAGTCTATACCATCAGAATAGGATGCCCTAACCTATTGCTTGATTCCCTATACTTGGATGCAAAAACTTTGCAGTCAATTTGACGACAAAGCTGCTTTTATTTGCCCATAGCAACCAATTGGACCTTAGGTTTAGTTTATCAGAGATATTTGAGAAATATTTGAGACAGATTGAACCCATGACCCCACCAAATGCTTTGCCAGACATTTACTGCAGCTGCAGCTTTTTTGGAGGCATTACTGCTTTCCTGTGGATAGGCGATAACACTGGGAAATGAGCATATCCCTTTGACCTAGTGAGCACTGAAACGGTCAACTGTAAAACCTCCAGAACCAACTGTATACTGCATCTATTTATTGTAACTTAATAGAACAACTTCATGGTGCATTTATAGTAAGATATAATAATAATAATATACACTGGCGCAGAGGACACCTAAAATATATACAGTCATGGCGGTAAATGTTGGCACCCCTGAAATTTTTCTAGAAAATGAAGTATCTCTCACAGAAAAGGATTGCAGTAACACATGCTTTGCTATACACATGTTTATTCCCCTTGTGTGTATTGGAAATAAACTAAAAAAAATTGAGGAAAAAAAGAAAATTGGACATAATGTCACACCAAACTCCAAAAATAGGCTGGACAAAATTATTGGCACCCTTAACTTAATATTTGGTCGCACCCTTTGGAAAAAATAACTGAAATTAGTCGCTTCCTTTAACCATCAATAAGCTTCTTACACCTCTCAGCCGGAATGTTGGACCATTCTTCCTTTGCAAACTACTCCAGGTCTCTCTTATTGGAAGGGCGCCTTTTCCCAACAGAAATTTTAAGATCTCTCCACAGGTGTTCAATGGGATTTAGATCTGGACTCATTGCTGGCCACTTCAGAACTCTCCAGTGCTTTGTTGCTATCCATTTCTGGGTGCTTTTTGACGTATGTTTGGGGTCATTGTCCTGCTGGAAGACCCAAGAGGCAAACCCAGCTTTTTGACACTGAGCTGTACAGTGCGACCCAAAATCCGTTGGTAGTCCTCAGATTTCATGATGCCTTGCACACATTCAAGGTACCCAGTGCCAGAGGCAGCAAAACAACCCCAAAACCTCATTGAACCTCCACCATATTTCACTGTAGGTACTGTGTTCTTTTCTTTGTAGGCCTCCTTCCATTTCCGGCAAACAGTAGAATGATGTGCTTTACCAAAAAACTCTATCTTGGCCTGTTCACAAGATGTTTTCCCAGAAGGATTTTGGCTTAATCAAGTCCATTTTGGCAAAATGTAGTCTTGCTTTTTTAAGTCTATGTGTCAATAGTGGGGTCCTCCTGGGTCTCCTGCCATAGCGCTCCATTTCATTTAAATATCGATGGATAGTTCGCGCTTACACTGGTGGTGCCTGAGCCTGCAGGACAGCTTGAATATCTTTGGAACTTGTTTGAGGCTGCTTATCCACCATCCGGACTATCCTGCGCTGAAACCTTTCATCAATTTTCTCTTCCGTCCACGCCCAGGGAGACTAGCTACAGTGCCATGGGTTGCAAACTTCTTGATAATGTTGCACACTGTGGACAAAGGCAAATCTAGATCTCTGGAGATGGACTTGTAACCTTGAGATTGTTGATATTTTCCTACAATTTTGGTTCTCAAGTCCTCAGACAGCTCTCTTCTGCTCTTTCTGTTGTCCGTGCTTAGTGTGGCACACACAGGCACACAATGCAAAGACTAAGTGAACTTCTCTCCCTTAAATCTGCTTTCCGTTGTGATTTTTATATTGCCCACACCTGTTACTTGCCCCAGGTGAGTTTAAAGGAGCATCACATGCTTGAAACAATCTTTTTTACCACAATTTTGAAAGGGTGCCAATAATTTTGTCCAGCCCATTTTCTGAGTTTTGTGTGACATTATGTCCAATTTGCTTTTTTTCCTCCCTTTTTTGGTTTAGTTCCAATACAAAGGGAATAAACATATGTATAGAAAAACATGTGTTACTGCAATCCTTTTCTGTGAGAAATACTTAATTTTCTCGAAAAATTTCAATGGGTGCGAACATTTACAGCCATGACTGTATATCATCTCTTTTATGATTACTGCTGGAGTTGTCTAGGCTGAATAGCATAAAAAAAAAAAAAAAAATATATATATATATATATATATATATATATATATATATATATATTAGGTGTCCTCTGTGCCGGGGAATCCTGACTTTTATCATGCATTTATAGTAAGTTATCGCCATTCTTCAAGAGGGAACCCCAAAGCTGAAGTTCTTGCTTACAGCCATCAGTTGCTGTGAGAAACAGAACATAATGTAAGAGACAGTAACACAGAAGTGAAGAATGTGCTGAGTAACATTAAGGCTCTGGCCGTAGACTTGAACTTTGTGGTCATATAGAATAATATTTTTGATCTCCATTTCACACGCAGTAACACAGAGTTCTGAGGCTGTCTCAAAGCAGCTTCCTTTGAAAGCAGTTTTTAAAAGTAAAACTACCTACCAGCCCTTAGGCTACACTGGTTGTAAGGCAGTCATGTATGGCTAATGCATATGCAGAAAACCTCTCTCTCTCTCTTCCCAGACTATGTTATACCTGCTACATACACAGATCTGGTCATGTATGATGGTTTCATTCTAAATGTGCAGTGATGGGAAAACACATTGATCTGTATTGTAAGTCTCTATTAGGAAACAGCATGTGTTTTTAGTGGAACCTGCAGAGAGTAACAATTTTTGCCAGAGCCATCACATTCCACTGATGTAACTAGGTGAAAAAAACACTTGTCAATTGGCTGCTTAGAAGAACTTCGAATAACCTCTTTAAATGGGCACTCTCATTAAAACTAACTTTTTATGGTAAATAAAAAATCATTGTAATGTACTTTGTTAAAAAAAAAATGAAGTTTTCTATGTTTTATTTGTGTTTAAAAAGGCTTCCACCAGGTGTCTCACTACTTCAGAGCACATTTTCCCTTATCTCTTGCACAGACTTTGGACTCCTGCTGAAGTCCAAAATCAGGAAATGCAGTCTGGAGTACTGGCAGAAGTCCAAAATCAGGAAATGCAGTCTGGAGTGCTGAGGCGGTATGTGCAGCCTTATCCAATCATAGCTCATCTCACACTTAACTGCTCTGGGCTGTGTGTTGCAGAGTGAGGGAGGAAGTTCTCCCCTGTATGGCTTCAGATGATGTCACGCCTTCTGGGTAATGCCCCTTCCCAGTCTGTGAATCTGACTGAGACTGAGCAGTGCAATATCAAAGTAGAAAACTAAAAAATAATAAAAATTAAGGCAGGGGTGGTTTATCACGATGGGGGCAGTGAACTGGGAGGATTATAAAATTTAACAAGATTATGAGAAGTACTCTTTAAGGTCTCTGTTTTTTTCTAGTGGCATTCATTTTTGAAGTGGGGGGGGGGCTGCAAAGAAATACTAATTAGGTTAGGTCTGGGCATTATGATATTTAGTTTTTCAAGCATTTTTACTGATAAAATAAGCTTAAAAGTACAGTGAGCTGGAAGGTCCACCATCCATACTCTCCACACTACATATCAACAGTGCATGCTGCTGCCTGTCCTGCTCCCATCACTTGGAGCCAGCACTGGCCTCTCCAATCAGAGGCTTGGATAGTTGTGCATAGGTTACTCACATGTTCTAGCAAGACCAGCTCTAAAAGATCAGTGGCCTTAGATTTAGTAGTAGTATGCAGAAGTCATGCTCTTCCCAATGGCTTGGTAGGCTAGGGAAATGTCACTAAAGGATCTCTCCCCAACACGTGGTTGTAGAAAGAATGGCTATAATTGCTCTTGTCTGATATTCAAAGGGTAACTATTAGGCTATGTTCAGACGTGAGAATGTCCACACGGAAAATCTCCATGCTGAAATTCTAAAGACTAGAACACAGGAATGTGCTGTCTCATAGTCGCAATGCATTCGGTGCAGAGTCCACAGAAAGAATGGACATGTCCATTCTTCCTGTGGACACCAGAATCTGAATTTCCGCACCAGAAACATCTGGCACAGAAATTCCACTGTGTGCACAGTGCAGCAGAATCCCATTGAAATCAATGGGAATCTGCTGCTAGAGAATCTTCGTGCAGAATTTTGCACAGAAATTCTGACATGTGAACATAGCCTTAGACTGTGAGGCTTCATTATGACAAAAACAGCAGAGCCAAACTGAGATTTTCCTGCAATCACTAGTACCTCCTGAGGTGGTTGGGAGACTGAAACAACAGCTGTGCAGATTTGGCTGGAGGAACAATGAACGCTGCCAGAACCAGCCATAAGAGTCTAATAGTGTGTGCACGTGTGAGTTACCAAGGCTTCTGTCCTGAATGTCACAGCACATCTCACTCAAAATCAATTTAACTATTCTGTTCAAATGCAGATTCCTAAGGCACCCAAATGGTAAAAAATGAATTCTATGTGCAAAGCCCTACAGCCTGTAAGTCTTTGCTATCAAATCATTTTTTTCATGGAAACCATTCATTTCACTTCAAATTAGTTACCCATAAACATTTGATATTATTATGCATAAACTTAATGTGTTAACATGCCAGAACTTTATAGTTAAAGGGATTATCCACCATAAGGTGATTTTACTATGTACCTGGCAGACAGTAATGGACATGCTTAGGAAGGATCTGCGTTTGTCTTGGGGATAAATGGCTATGTTGTGAGATTACCATAACACTGTGGCTAGCTATTTGTGAACTGGTATTTCCTGTTTCACTTTTCTTTTTTTGACTACAAATCCCACAATTCCATCTTCCTCCCTCCCACACATCAGCCACCCCACCCACTGAAACATAAATGAGCTGCATCCATTCAAATCAGTGTGGTTTTCAATCATGGTGCCTAAGCATGTCCATTACTGCCTGCCAGGTACGTACTAAAATCACCTTATGGTGGATAACCCCTTTAATGCTTAGCTGTTTGTCCTGCAGACCTCTCCTTCTGCCTCATTCCCTAATTCCTCCTGCTTTGCCCCATACTATATTTACTGGAATGTGCAGCAAATAAATATACTTTAACCCCTTAAGGACGCAGGGTTTTTCCATTTTTGCACTTTAGTTTTTTTCTCCTTACCTTTTAAAAATCATAACCCTTTCAATTTTGCACCTAAAATTCCATATTATGGTATATTTTTGGTGTCACCAATTCTACTTTGTAGTGACATTAGTCATTTTACCCAAAAATCCATGGCGAAACAGAAAAAAAATTAATTGTGCAATTGAAGAAAAAATGCAATTTTGTAAATTTTAGGGGCTTCCATTTCTACACAGTGCAGTTTAATTAACTATATATTTTTATAGTTCGGAGATTTCCGCACGTGGCGATATCACATATGTTTATTTTTATTTACACAGTTTTTTTAATGGGAAAAGGGGGGTGATTCCTACTTTTATTAGGGAAGGGGTTAATTCATTTTTTTTCTACTTTTTTTTTTTGCTATGTTATAGCCCCCTCTAGGGGCTATAGCATGCATAACATTGATTCCTAACACTGATCATCAGCATAGAACTACATGCGGATGATCAGTGTTATCGGGGCTTGACTTCTCCTGCCTGGATCTCAGGCATGGAGAAGTCAATCGTTGATCGGACGCAGAGGAAGCAGGTAGGCGACCTTCCTTCGGCGTCCTTGCTGATCAGGACACCGCAGTTTCACAGCGGTGTTCCCGATCAGCCCGACTGAGCTGCCAGGATGCAATTTTTTCAACTTTAGACGCGACAATAAATACTTATCCTCTGTCCCTAGATAGAAGACAAGTGGTAAGACTGTAGTGGTTCCAACTGCTGGAGTCCCCTGTGATCTTGACAATGGGGACCTAAGTCTCCCATCAGAATGAATTGGTGGTAACTCAACTCATTGGTTGTTACTCAACTCATTGTCTTACTGCTAGAGATAGCCAAGCATTCCCAAAGACAATTAATGGAGTGACGATGTGCATGTTTGACCACCAATGTATTCAGACAGGTGACTTGAGACCCCATTCTTAAGATTGCAGAGGTACCAGCAATCAGACCCGATGATTATAGACTTATTCCCTATGCTATGGATCGGATAGTGAGACAGCCTCTTTATGTTAATCATGAAGGTACAATATACTTTAATGGTTTAGGCTTTCTTTACATCTGCATTAGAGGTTCTATTAGCAGACTCAGATTAGATTTCATCAAACATCCTAGACAATCCCAGGCTAGACCACTTTGTCTGGGAAAAAGCCAGACACAATGACAGAAACCCAACAGAAAATGTGTGTATTCTATCCCCTCCTTTTTTTTTGTTTTTTCAACTTGGCCTGCACTCCTCCCCACCCACTCAGCCCAACCCTATATAAGTAGCAGGAAGCTACACCTGGGCCCTTTCATTTTCTAGCAGTCTCCCAGTCTGACTGGGAGCACATGGTAAGTGTGCTGTTACACCTTGTTCACACTGGTGTGGTGCTGTGCAGTGTCCGTTGCTGATGCGGCGCCGTGTCTGTGGGGGGTACGGCCCGGAGACTGGTTTGGGTGGCACTGGGGCCGCTCTGACAGTGGGTCGTTCCCCCTGTGGGCACTGGTGTCGCGGCGGTGGTGGGCGCCGCCCAGTGCTACACTATTTTATGCTGGGGACGTTAGGGACCCACTCTTAATAACTCGCCTTGACGTGGCGAGTGGGCTTTGTACCTTTTGATCAAAACGTATACTAACAACCTGTTAGTTTTTGAAATTATGTTGAGAAGCAATTAGATCATATTACAAAATTGTGGATGTGCAGCCATGTAGTTTTTTTCTACCAGGGTTCACAATATACTGCATTAGAGGTTCTATTAGCAGACTCAGATTAGATTTCATCAAACATCCCAGACAATCACAGGCTAGACCACTTTGTCTGGGAAAAAGCCAGACACAATGACAGAAACCCAACAGAACATCATTAAAGTCAATGAGGTCCATTGGGCACGCAAGGAATTTGGCACCATCATTATTTTTGTTGCTTTGCTCCTATGATGCACCAGTACTATAGGTGTGAGCCAAGACAGAAAGAGGAACTTTAAATATATACCACGTCCAAATGTTGAATTATTATTTTTTTTTTTAGTTATCTCACTGTGATAAGGCATCTGTTATTAAAAAAAAGCTAATGCACAGATATGGACAGCACATCAGTTGGGATACAATCTCCAATATGGATAGTGCTCCCGAGCTACGAAACAACGCTTGTATTTGTCCCATCCAGAAGTTCTCCTTTAAAGCACCTCATAGTACTGTGTGCTTGGGTTTCTTAAAGAGAGAACCTTTTGGAAATTCCTGCATACTTATTTCTTTAGAAACTAGATCTGCAAAAAACCAATGGTGTTTTGAAGAATGGATGATCAATAGAGTGAAGCGCATTTCCTTGCTCCCAATAAACTGACACAAAGCCAGCCAAGCATCCAGCTGATGCACTTTACAACTTGACAAAAGGAAAGACAGGCAGATATATGAAAGGATTCTGTATCCTTCAGCAACATCGAATAGTATGCGCTTTACAATAGTTACTTGTTTTAGCTACACTCCTAAAGTGCAATAACACTGTCCAGCCAGCACATGACACAAGATCGCTATTGTCAAAAGTCAGCTATCTGAAACTTTTACATAATGCTGAACCGGCATCATTGCATCCACATATCAAAACACTCAAAGTACACACAACATTATGTGAGATATCTACAATGTAACTGGACAATACTAGAAGCATGAGACATATCTACTAGATGGTGTTCAGCAGACATCCAAGGCTGAAACTTTGGTGTTTTCTGTAATTGTGCAGTGTAAATCGCAACTGTCATCAAACCAACACACATATAACCTACATGCAGCCTTATCACTGTGTGCCGATTGTGTATCAGGCAGTGTTTTTACCTTCTGTCTGCCGTCCATTATTATCCCAAAAAACTGTTTTGATTGTAACATCTGTGCTCCGGCCAGACACGCTCTTTGTCATGTCCCCCCTGCCGGCGGGGCTGGGATTCGCATCGCGGGACGCGCCTGCATACAAATCCCAGCCCGTCACTCACCACCCTGGTCTTTCTGTTTCCGCAGCCCTGGCGCGTGTGCCCCTGCCTCCTAGGGCACGGACGCGCCTGAGCTCTTAGTTTCCTTTTGTGCCACGCCACATCCTAACAACCTGTGTGGACGAGTCATGCCAGGGGTAGCGACCTGGGTGCCGCCTGCCGCAGCAAGACCATCCCGCTTTGTGGAAGGCTCTGGTGAAAACCAGCGGCACCTTAGACTCCGCTCCCTGGCACGTCATCATCTACACAGGCCCAAAGGATCCACCACCTGCCGTGACCCGTTACATTGATGGAAGCCACACACAGTCGGATAGGCGTGGCATGAGGTTCGCAATGTCCCGCCACCATGTCTATCCCCTGCACGTCAGCGCTGGGACCACTGTGTGATTGACACACAGGTCCCAGCGCATGCGCCTCTTTGCTTATCCCCCGTGCCTGCTGCGGCGCGTCGTCATTGCAAGCGCTTGCTCCCGCCACCTACCTCCTCAGTGCTCATGCCCAGTGCCAGAGGCAGGAAGCGCACTCCCTCTCTAGGCATTGGGAATTTGAAGCAGTAGAGCGCGCGTCTCCGGAAACTGGCACAGCAAAAAGAAAGAAGAGGATAGTGGGCACTATTAGATATTCAGTAATAATTAAGGTGCACATCTGAATAAAGTTTTTTCTGAACAGCAGAGCATGACGCCACACGCGGCGTGCACGGGGGATAAGTGAACGGGTGCATACGCTGGGACCTGTGTGTCAGTCACACAGCTGTCCCAGTGCTGACGTGCAGGGGATAGGCGTGGTGGCGGGGCATTGCGAACCTCGCACCACGCCTATCTGACTGTGTGCGTCTTCCATAAAAACTGTTTTTTGGGGTAATATGAAGGTAAAAACACAGCCCAATACACAATCTGCACACAGTACAGAGGCTGTGTGTAGGTTATTTGGCCCAGATTTGATGACAGTTGCATTTCAAGGGACTAATCCATGAGAATTTTTTCTGGCATGGGCAAAAATCCATGCAATTTTTTTTTTGTGTAAATGAGGATTTCAGCACCGACTCTGCACTAAGATCCTCATCAAATAATGAACATGCGAACAAGGCCTTAAACTACAGTAATTATCAAGCTGACAGTACACTGTCAATAGAAGAACTCTCATTCGGAGAACAATTATTGTAAATGAATTTACCTCACAGATGCACCCTTGCTTAGGCCAAGTCTGCATGTGTTGTCAATAGGGCACCTCTGGCAGCAGCTTATCTCAATTGAGGCAGGAGGATTAGTTATGCTGGAATTGCCAAATGGTCAGCTGATTGTGCCAAAATCAACCGGTTCAGCTAACCTAAGTTCAATGTGCACCACCTTGAAAAGGGTACTCTGACCCTAGACATGTTATCCCTAATCCAAAGCCCCCTCCCATTAATGTCTATGAATAGACATGAATGAAGGGGGCATGGCGTGACATCAGTGGCGCGACGTCACGATCATGGAAGCCTCAGGCTTCCGCGTCCATAATGCCGCAGTGGCGGCCCGGAGATCGCGGGGGGGTCCCAGTGGACGGATCCCCAACGATCAGATATCTTATCCTCAATCCTTTTGATAGGGAATAACATGTCTAGGGACGGGGTACTCCTTTAAACACAAATTTCTCTAGAAAAAACACTTTTCCATGATCTAATGACAAATAAATACTTTGTTCCCTGCTAATGCAGATTTTCCTCTCAATGCCCTTCTTATATGTTCTGATGGTTCCTTTTCCCTGGCTGTAATTACCTGTAAGGACCCAGTCACACAGAAGGCAGGTGCCAGCAGAAAAAGCCGGTACTAGGACTACTAGGAAATGTGCCATCTCCATAGATAGCAACAGATTTCTGAGTGGATTCCGCAGAAAGAATTGACATATTCATTCTTTCTGTGGAATCTGGAATTTGAATTTTTGCAGCAGACGTCTCCACCACAGAAATTCTGATGTATGCACAGGGCAGAAGAATACCATTGAAAACTATGGGAGTCTGCTACAATTGAATTTCCGAGTTGAATTGTTTTGCCAGATTCCACTCGTAAATTCCACCATGTGATTGAGGCCTAAAGGCAACTAAGCTGACTGCTAACGTAATAGGCTAAATATCTGTGGTCACCAGTTCAATTAGATAATTCATATACAAACTCCTCAATGGCTCATGTTGTCATAGCATGTCCAGCACAGGTTAAGGCTGCAGCCTGGTAGAAGCAGTTCAGGTAAGGAGTTCAATATTTCTGCTTGAATGATGAGCTTTCATTTTTTCCCCAGAATTACACTTTAAGGGTGCGCCCACATTAGGGAATCTCCGCTCGCTGAATTCCGTGAGCGGAGATTCCACCTGGCGGCCGCCGCCGAAGATACTTCAGCGCTAGGGCCGCGGGGCACTGAGCCGTCACCATTGACGGCTATGCAGTGCTCATGGAATCCGCACAAAGAATGAACATGTTCTTTCTTTGCGCAGAACAATTTCAGCGGCGGAATTGTCTGCCGCGGAAATTCCGCAGTGTGAACGGGTCTCGCGGAAACCCATTCACACTAATGTTATGTTCACACCGCGGAATTCCGCTCGCGGAGTTCCACAAGAGTTCCGTAGTGTGAATGTACCCTAAGAATGTTCCATGAATGTTTATCTTAAAAAATTCTCTAAATGGAATAATATGAGCAATGACTATTAAGAGTGCTCACAGTATTGCCACTGAAAACTATGCCACATATTTATGTATCTGTCGAGAAAAACACTATTGGGGGCAAAGGTTTCTCCAATTTTCTGCCAAAGGTTTCTCCAATTTTTACACAGTCAGCAGTCAGCATTAGAGATCATTCTATTGCCAGTCATGTAACCTCCTAGATGCTCTGGTCAATAGCAACCATGGCATCTAAGTGGTTAAATGCTTGGTACAACAAGTTAGGACTCTGAATGATGACTTGTTATAAGTCCCCTAAAGGGACAAAAATTGTGTGGAAAAAAGTAAAATGAAAAATATCAGAACAAACTGAGAAATCCAGCTCTCGGATTACAGCATAAAATAACTTTATTAAAGCTTCTTAGGCAACACACAGACAGATGGCAAACGCTGACGTGTTTCGAGTCTCACAGACCCTTAAACATGGCATACAAAATATCGTCGTGACACGCCGTGGTGTCAAAATGATCACAAGAACGGTGAATGACCTGCAGAGAGCTGGGACCAAAGTAACAAAGGCTACCATCAGTAACACACTACGCCAATCATGCAGTGCCAGACGTGTCCCCCTGCTTAAGCCAGTACATGTCCGTGCCCATATGAAGTTTGTTATAGAGAATTTGGATGACCCAGAAGAGGATTTGGAGAATGTCATATGGTCAGGTAAAGTCAAAGTAGAACTTTTTGCTTAAAACTCAACTCGTCGTGTTTGGAAGAGAAAGAATGCTGAGTTGCATCCAAAGAACACCATACCTACTGTGAAGCATGGGAGTGGAAACATCATGCTTTGGGGCTGTTTTTAACCCCTTAAGGACTCAGCGTTTTTCTGTTTTTGCATTTTCATTTTTTCCTCATCACCTTCTAAAAATCATAACGCTTTCAATTTTGCACCTAACAATCCATATGATGGTTTATTTTTTGCGCCACCAATTCTACTTTGCAGTGACATTAGTCATTTTACCCAAAAAATCTCTGGCGAAACGGGGAAAAAAATCATTGTGCGACAAAATGTAAGAAAAATTTTCATTTTGTAACTTTTGGGGGCTTCCGTTTCTACGCAGTAAATATTTTGGTCAAAATTACACCTTCTCTTTATTCTGTAGGTCCATACGGTTAAAATGATACCCTACTTATATAGGTTTGATTTTGTCACACTTCTGAAAGAAATCATAACTACATGCAGGAAAATGTATACGTTTAAAATTGTCATTTTCTGACCCCTGTAACTTTTTTTTTTCGGCGTACGGGCTGGTATGAGGGCTAATTTTTTTGCGCCGTGTTCTAAAGTTTTTATTGGTACCATTTTTGTGTTGATCGGACTTTTTGATCGCTTTTTATTCATTTTTTTATGATATAAAAAGTGACCAAATATACGCTATTTTGGACTTTGGAATTTTTTTGCGCGTACGCCATTGACCATGCGGTTTAATTAAGGATATAATTTTATAGTTCGGACATTTACGCAAGCGGCGATACCACATATGTTAATTTTTACTTACACAGTTTTTGTTTTTTTATGGGAAAACGGGGGTTTCAAACTTTTATTAGGGAAGGGGTTAAATGACCTTTGTTAACTTTTTTTTCACTTTTTTTTTGCAGTACTATAGCTCCCATAGGGACCTATAGCACTGCACACACTGATCTCTTATGGTGATCCCTGCAAAGCCATAGCTTTGCACGGATCAGCGAGATAGGGGCTCGATTGCTCAAGCCTGTAGCTCAGGCTTGGAGCAATCAAACCCCGATCGGACGCCGCAGAGAGAGGTAAGGAGACCTCCGCCTGCGTCCCAGCTGATCAGAACATCGCGATTTTATCGTGATGTCCTGATCAGCTCGACTGAGCTGCCGGGAAGCGTTTACTTTCGCTTTCAGACGCGGCGATCAACTTTGATCGCCGCGTCTGAAGGGTTAACAGCGCGCGGCAGAACGATCGGTGCCGCACGCTGTTAGCCCAGGGTCCCAGCTATCGTTAGTTTTTCACACCGGGCTCAGGGCGTACAGGTATGCCCTGAGTCCTTAAGAGGTTAAGCAAAGGGACCAGGAAGACTGATCTGTGTAAAGGAAAGAATGAATGGGGCCATGCATTGTGAGATTTTGAGTGAAAATCTCCTTCGATCAGCAAGGGCATTGAAGATGAAACAAGGCTGGGTCTTTCAGCATGACAATGATCCCAAACACACCGCCCGGGCAACAAAGGAGTGGCTTTGTAAGAAGCATTTCAAGGTCCTGGAGTGGCCTAGTAAGTCTCCAGATCTCAACCCCATAGAAAACTTTTGGAGTTGAAAATCCGTGTTGCCCAGTGACAGCCCCAAAACATCACTGCTGCATGGAGGAATTGTCAAAAAATTCCAGCAACAGTGTGCAGAAACCTTGTGAAGACTTACAGAAAACATTTGACCTCTGTCATTGCCAACAAAGGGTATATAACAAAGTATGGAGATGAACTTATTTTCCAATATAATTTGCAAATAAATACTTAAAAAATCAGTTAATGTGATTTTATGGATTTTTTTTTCTCATTATGTCTCTCATAGTTGAGGTGTACCTTTGATGAAAATTACAGGCCTCTCTCGTCTTTTTAAGTGGGAGAGCTTGCATAATTTGTGGCTGACTAAATACTTTTTTTTCCCCACTGTATTTATCATACTAAGGCAGCTTTCACACTATAAAATTCATCCGTTTTAAAGATCTGTTTGATGTTCCGTTATGAAAACCCTGAAAATTGGCAATTAAACGTCCGTTAGAAAATCTCATACGTCCGTTAGAAAATCCCATTATAGTCTATGGGATTTTTACATTATCCGTTTTAATCCGTTATAGTCCGTTATGAATAACGGACGTTATTTTGTGACGGAAGAATGAACGGAAGAAATAGTGCATGCACTATTTCTCCCATTACTATCTTCCATCACAAAATAACGTCCATTATCATAACGGACTATAACGGATTAAAACAGATAATGTAAAAATCCCATAAACTATAATGGGATTTTCTAACGGACGTATGGGATTTTCTAACGGACGTTTAATGGCCGATTTTCAGGGTTTTCATAACGGAACATCAAAGGATCTTTAAAATGGATGAATTTTATAGGGTGAAAGCAGCCTAACACAAGGAGTTGATAAATTTTGAGCACATAAGAAAAACAAAAAAATTCACAGCTGAGACTTTTGTGAGACTTTTTTTGCAACATTTTACATTGGCTCAAAATATGGGAGTTTTGTACTCCAGGTCAGACCAAGAGGTGATTTGCGACTTTTTGCAAGGGTTTTGCAAAATTTTTTTGCCTACTTGCGACTTTCCCACATCATAAATTCGTGACCACTTCACAAGTGAAAACTGAAATTGCTTAGGTAAGGCTGTTTGTAACTTTTTGCTTACTCACAAAAGTTGCACAAAAAAGTGCTTAGGCACACATGTGGACTTTTTGTGCGCCCGGAGTAAGCAAAAAAACAAAAAAACAAAAAAAAAAAAGGATATACAGTCATGTTCGTAAATGTTGGCACCCCTCAAATTTTTCTCACAGAGAAGGATTGCAGTAACAAACGTTTATTCCCTTTGTGTGTATTGGAACTAAACCAAAAAAGGGAGGAAAAAAGGTAAAATGGACATAATGTCACACCAAACTCCAAAAATGGTCTGGACAAAATTATTGGCACCCTTTCAAAATTGTGGAAAAATAAGATTGTTTCAAGCATGTGATGTCCCTTTAAACTCACCTGGGGCAAGTAACAGGTGTGGGCAATATAAAAAAATCACACCTGAAAGCAGATAAAAAGGAGAGAAGTTCACTTAGTCTTTGCATTGTGTGTCTGTGTGTGCCACACTAAGCATGGACAACAGAAAGAGGAGAAGAGGAGAGAACTGTCTGAGGACTTGAGAACCAAAATTGTGGAAAAATATCAACAATCTCAAGGTTACAAGTCCATCTCCAGAGATCTAGATTTGCCTTTGTCCACAGTGCGCAACATTATAAAGAAGTTTGCAATCCATGGCACTGTAGCTAATCTCCCTTGGCGTGGACATGAAAAAAATTGATGAAAGGTGTCAACGCAGGATAGTCCGGATGGGGGATAAGCAGCCCCAAACAAGTTTCAAAGATGTTCAAGCTGTCCTGCAGGCTCAGGGAGCATCAGTGTCAGCGCAAACTATCCGTTGACATTTAAATGAAATGAAACCCTATAGCAGGAGACCCAGGAGGACCCCACTGCTGACACAGAGGCATAAAAAGGCAAGACTACATTTTGCCAAAATGAACTTGAGTAAGCCAAAAATCCTTCTGGGAAAACATCTTGTGGACAGATGAGTCCAAGATAGAGCTTTTTGGTAAAGCACATTATTCTACTGTTTACCAAAAACGGAATGAGGCCGTCAAAGAAAAGAACACAGTACCTACAGTGAAATATGGTGGAGGTTCAATTATGTTTTGGGGTTGTTTTGCTGCCTCTGGCAATGGGTGCCTTGAAGGTGTGCAAGGCATCATGAAATCTGAGGATTACCAACGGATTTTGGGTTGCACTGTACAGCCCAGTGTCAGAAAGCTGGGTTTGCGTCCGAGATCTTGGGTCTTCTAGCAGGACAATGGCCCAGATTTATCAACCTGTGTGAGAAAAGAAATAAAGTGATTTTCCCACATCAACCAATCACAGCTCAGCTAACGAGCTCTGGTAAAGTGAAAGCTGAGCTGTGATTGGTTGCTGTGGAAAAATCTCTCTATTTCTTCTCTCACACAGTTTGATAAATCTGGCCTATGACCCCAAATTTACGTCAAAAAGAACCCAGAAATGGATGGCAACAAAGCAATGGAGAGTTCCGAAGTGGCCAGCAATGAGTCCAGATCTAAATCCCATTGAACACCTGTGGAGAGATCTTAAAATTGCTGTTTGGGAAAAAGGCGCCCTTCCTATAAGAGAGACCTGGAGCAGAGTAGTCCAACATTCCGGCTGAGAGGTGTAAGAAGCTTATTGATGGTTATAGGAAGTGACTGATTTCAGTAATTTTTTCCAAAGAGTGTGCAATCAGATATTAAGTTAAGGGTGACAACAATTTTGTCCTGCCCATTTTTGGAGTTTGGTGTAATATTAAGTCCAATTAGCTTTTTTTCCTGCCTTTTTTGGTTTAGTTCCAATACACACAAATGGAACAAATATGTGTATAGCAACACGTGTTACTGCAATCCTTTTCTGTGAGAAATACTTCATTTTCTTGAAAAATTTCAGGGGTGCCAACATTTACGGCCATGACTGTAAATACCTTGATAAATGTCCCCTTATAAGACTTCCATACACTGCTAAATGACTTTAGCTTGTAGTTTTAGTAGTGACATTCTTGGATGAACATTTCAGGGATCAGAAGGCAAGGTTTGCCATTATTTGCCCAGATTTTGCTGGAGCACCATGCACGTTTGTGGGAAGCTCTGAGGTGCCAATATATATAATTATGCCACTCAAAAAAAAAAATCATAGATTTCATCTAGGGTTGTAGAGAACATTTAGACCCCAGAGGTGTTTGAGAGAATAGTTTTTTTATAAAAAAAAAATTATAATAATTCTGCCACAGTTTTTAGAGAAATTTCCGCAGTTTAAATTACATGTTGTCTTTATTCTGCAGTTCAGTACGATTACACCAATACCCCATGTAAAAAAAAAATGTCATATTCTGAAAACTGTAACATTTTGTGTGAGGGATTGATTTTGCCATAACAGCTGTAGTTTTACATTTTTGTGGTACATATGATCTTTTGATGATTTTTTTATTCCACTTTTTTTGGATGCAAAGTGACCCAAAATAGTATTTCTGGCATGTTTCACTATGTGGGATAACCAATATAGTTGTATAGGACGGGTTGTATTGAATAATGGCATTGCCGATGGGCTACAAGACAAGCCCCCTCCTTCTGTCAACCTTCTGACTAAATGCAACAGTCACCACTGACCACAGGATCAAGAGGGTTTAAAGGGGTACTCCACTGGAAAACATTTTTTTTCTAAATCAACTGGTGCCAGAAAGTTAAACAGATTTGTAAATTACTTGTATTTAAAAAATCTTAATCCTTCCAGTACTTATCAGCTGTTATATGTGTTAGTAAAATTATATTTTGATATCTATGTTCTCTGTGTGTATATATATATATATATATATATATATATATATATTGACTAACTTTATTTTTTGTTGGCCGGTTTTATCTAGTTTCAATTAACCATTGTCTTAGTCCTGGCCAGCGTCCAGTGATGCTCGAAAACTATCCAAATGACCTTGGTAAATAATGAGGTTTTTGTTGGATAACAAGCTTTTTCTATGATAAGGAAGAAAGTTTAAAAGGAACCCTGTGATTGGTAATAAAGTTATACACCATTGTCCACCGGGGTTCCTTAGCCAATAAGCTTACACTTAGAGTGTTGCCAAATAAAAGGGCTATTTTGGGGTATAATTTTCTTCTGCTGAGCAGTTTTTTCTGCATGTAAGAGATCTGTATCGATACAAATGAATTAAATCTGTCTGCTAATCAACATGGCTGGAGTTGACTGATCACAGGGAGGAATAGATCCAAACAAAATGCTCCACAGGAAGATCTTTTCCTATTGAATTTCCATTCTGTCTGACCACAGTGCTCTCTCTGTCCATTTTAGAAACCGTCCAGAGTAGAAGCAAATCCCCATAGCAAACCTCTCCTGCGGTGGACAGTTCCTCATATGGACAGAGGTGTCAGCAGAGAGCACTGTGGTAAGACAGAAAGGAAATTCAAAAAGAAAAGAACTTCCTGTGGATCATACAGCAGCTGATAAGTACTGGAAGGATTAAGATTTTTTAATAGAAGTTATTTACAAATTTGTTTAACTTTTTGGCACCAGTTTATTTACAATTTTTTTTCCAATGAAGTACCCCTTTAACTGCCAAGATCGAAGCAAGCAGAGGCACATGCAGTTAATGAGCTTTGGCCTCTTTAATAAAAGTGCATCATCATTTTCCCATGTTTCCACATATTCCGATGCTATTTTATTTTCTATGCCCTCATTCAGTAGTTATCGGTGCTGAAAGTTTTGAGCCCAATATGTACATGGTACAGAGAGCTTCAGGTTAATGCCCCCATTGAGGGCAGCGGTGACTGTGCTCTTCATAATCCACAGACTGCAACTCTGTCCAGTTAAAGGAGAACTCCAGACCATGAAAAATTGTCTTCCATAGTGCCGGCAGTAAAAAAATAAAGATGTACATACCTTCCTCTGCTCCCCCGGGGCCTCCGGTAACCGGCTCCGGTCTCCGCCGCAATCCACTTCCTGGTTGCCGGTGGTCGGATGAATCAGCCAATCACCAGCAGCAGCACAGTCCGACTCGGCGATAGGCTGAGCGGCAGTGTGATGTTTTCGGCCCCGGCCGCAGGTGCCGGTGTAGTGAAGAATTTTGTGTCCTGAAGCGTTCTCACACTGCCGCTCAGCCTATCGCCGGCCGAGTCGGACTGCGCTGCGGCTGGTGATTGGCTGATTCATCCGACCACCGGCAACCAGGAAGTGGATTGCGGCAGAGACCGGAGCCGGTTACTGGAGGCCCGGGGGGAGCGGAGGAAGGTATGTACATCTTTATTTTTTTACTGCCCATTTTACTATGGGGGACAATTTTTATGGTCTGGAGTTCTCCTTTAAGGTTCTAATCAGCAAATTGATGGTTAAACCAAAACCAGGAGTTGGTCTCCAATACACAGAAAAGGTACAGACCCTTCCATTATGTATCTTTCTCTGAAAGTTTTGCAATGGCTGATTGATGATAGTGCATGTTTTTTGATAAGGTCATGGGTCTCAAATGAACTAACATTGAACAATGTCAGGACTCAGAATATCTCTGTCCATTCATACCATAATTCATAAACCTGCATAAACTTGTGTTAGGACCTGTTCATATATTCCACAATTTGGATATGGGAATGGGGGTTTCGTAAACCCCATTCACAAGCAGAGGGGATAAAAAGAAAAAAAAACTGTTGATATTTGGATGAAAAAATTCTGTAGCAGAAATACACTTATTAACTTGAATTCTAATCAGAAGAGCCAAAGATTAGCCATACTGAATGACAATGGGGTTAATCTTTATGCTGATCCACGGCACTTCTAACCAAACATCTGCTGCAGAAATCTGAGAGCTAGTTGTACATTTCTCCCGGAAGATCCTCTAGTAAATACATGTTGGATTGAATAAATACGTGTTGGATTATATGCAGCCAGTGAACCTATCACGAGTGTTCTCATTCACTGACTGCAAACAAATATCTTAACAATTAAAAGGAATTAAAACACAAAGTATATTAGTAATACAAATTTTTATTGCTTTTCTTTGGTTTTACTACTTAAAAAAATACAGAGTTTTTATTTTTTTTGCTTTGCATCTCAATGTTGTGACCCCTATAGCTTATGTGCTCTCATTGCTAGTCTTTATTTTTACCTTTTTAGGGTACATGGAGCTTTTTGATCACTTTTTATGACATTTTTTGGGAGGTGACAAAATTGGCAATTCTGGCATTAGAATTTTAGAAGGCCTTTTTTAAATAAAATAAAAAAGTTTTTTTTTTAGTCCCCCTTCAGGGACTTTACTATTCAGATGCTTGACTGCATTTACAGTTCACTGCAATACTTATGTACTGCAGTGAACCGTCAAATGACTATTACTAATCATAATGATTTGATTTTTCTTTCCTGAGCTCTTCCTTTGTCTACCCATGTTTTTAATTTACTGTATAAGCTTAATATTTTCCTTATACTTGCATCAAATTTTACATACGGCTGACTGGGAACAACCAACATCTTCTGCCATACTCTGTTAGATTTCCACCTTGAAGGAGTTTTATAGTCCTTTCAACTGTTTCAACTGACAAGGATCTGCCCACTCAGCCAATCACTGTCTGGCTGAAGTAAAGTCTGGTCACAGCCAGTGATTGGCTGAGTGGCCAGATCCTGCACTGAGCTCTCATCTCAGGAGCAGAAAGAAAATAGGAGCATCAGGGAAACCAGAAGAAAAGGAATGGGAGCTACAGCAGGACCAGTGGGGACCAGGGGTAAGTAAGTATGGGATTTTTTTTTCTTTTCACTTAACTGCATTCCCAGCTCAATATAACTTTTTGCCTAAACTGGAAGATCCCTTTAACATTGCAGCAAATTATCAGGAATATGAAGGCACATATAATAGTAAAGTATACAGTTTGTATTTGTGTTTAACAGAATAGCTTGAGCATATAAGAGAATAAGAAGAAAAACTAAAAGAACACAAAGATAAAGCTACAGAGAAAAGATATAGAGAAATAATGGCAAGGAGGGGGGGGGGGAGAATTTATCACTGTAGGTGTAAGGCTAGGCTTCCACTTGTTTTTTTGTTTTTTTTTAAACGCCAATAAAAGCCCATTCTGCCGCATGGCGTTTTTTTTTTTTGTGAAAAATGCCATATCCACTTGGCGTTTTACAGTTTGGCTTTTTTTTATCCTTTTGGCGTTTTTGGGCTCCTTGTCAGTTTTAAAAAAAACGACCTCTTGTTGAGACTATGGCGTTTTTCTCCCATAGAAGTCTATGGGAGTAAAAAAATGCCAAGAAAAACGCCATGTGGGTTTTAACTTTGGCGTTTTTGCAGGCGGTTTTTATTCTTTTTTGGACTTTAGCGATCCAAAAAAGTGATGGAGATACCTTTTTTATTAAAATTTCGTAGGGTACCATTAAAAAAAATAATAGAAAAGATACAGTAGTGATGGAAAAAATTGTATTTAACAAAAAAAATAAATTTAATAAAAAATAATGTAATTAATCTTTATACAGGGATCAATTTATGTGGGCGGGTAGGGCACCAAAAATGTAGCCGACAATAATAAAAATGTAGTGTGTGTGTGCTTTTCACTTAAATTTTTTTAGGTTGTACCACTACTCTCAGCATGGAACACACTGTTCCATGATGGGAGTAGCAGTACCTGTACTAACTGACAGATCGCTTCTGTATAATTTATAGATTCGGCCGGCTGCTCTTCTATGGTCCTCTGCCCTGCCGTATGTATACACCTATTCATATTTCCCTCAGAAAGTTCTGATTGGCCAGATGGTTCCAGCCAATCACAACTCTCTGTGGTAAATATGAATAAGTGTATATATACGTCAGTGCTGGGGGACCATAGAAGAGCGGCCACCCACATCTATACATTATACAGGAGGATCACAGTGGGTGTCAGGAGTAGGGATCGACCGATATCGTTTTTTTAGGGCCGATACCGATAATCGGTGGAGGTTAGGGCCGATAACTTATACCGATATTCCGGTATAAGTTATCAGCTATTTATCCCCCCTCGACACCGCTGAAGGTCATTGATTTAAAGCGGACGCTTTAAATCAAGGTACTGCAGTGGCTTTTGCGGTGCCGTAGGCCGCCGCCGCCGCCACCACCCGCTTCTCTCCCCCTACCTGTCAGGGTGGTCCGGGCCATCCATCCTTCCTTCCTGTAGTGTCCGGCGGCATTCCGGGTGAAGGGTGCACCGGTCCGGGCTGTCCTTCTTCTCCGGGGGTCATCTTCTCCATTCTGGGCAGGCTCCGGCCTAGTACGCTGCATAGACGCCGCTACGCAGTGACGATCTTGCGCAGCGACGCACCTGACGTCACGGCGTAGTGGCGTCTATGCAGCGTACTAGGCCGGAGCCTGCCCGGAGTGGAGAAGATGACCCCCGGAGGACAGCCCGTACCGGTGCACCCTCCACCCGGAATGGCGCCGGACTCTACAGGAAGGAAGGATAGATGGCCTGGACCACCCCCATTACGGGTAAGTTTATTTTTTTTTATTTTTTATTGACTCGGAGGGTGGGGGAGGGGCCCGACCGGTATAGCGGTATGGGCAAAAATCCATACCGGTATACCGCCCAGCACTACGGTGGGGGGTGCGACTCGGTGGGTCGGGGGCTGTCGCGGTGCGGTGCAGTCAGGGGGGGCGGACGCGGTGCGGTGGGGGCGGTGCGGGAGGCGGGGCATTATCGGCTTATCGGCAAGGTAATTGCCGATACCGATAATGCCCAAAATCGTGATTATCGGCCGATAATATCGACCATACCAATAATCGGTCGATCCCTAGTCAGGAGTGACACTCGCTGCGATCTGTCTATTAATGCAGGTACTACAGCTCCCAGCATGGAGCAGAGTGTGCTCCATGTTGGGAGCAGTAGTACCTGCAGTAAGGGACAGATCACAGCGGATGTCACTCCTCCTGACACCTGTTACGATCATCCTGATGTGAATGTCGGGACTCAGCTGTTCTCAAGGCTACAGAGCCAGGAGAACAGTGGATGCTGAGCAGTAGATATACATCCTATATCTACTGCCCATCAAGAACTTACAGTGAGCCTGAAATGTATATACAGTATACACATTGCTGGCTCACTTAATCCCTTGCTGAGCTGTGCGTTCTGTGCAAGCCTGGCAAGGAAAGAGTTAACGTACACTCCCGGACAGTGTAGGTTAACCCCTTTGGGTGCTATACACTATATAAAGCTATCTATAGCTGTATATAGTGTATACAGAAGACGAAGTCCACTTACTTCCCTCCAGTCCCGGATTATGGCGGATTTGGAGGACTACTGCGGATGAACTAGATTTTTTTTCCTTTTAATAAAATGGTTAACAAGGGCTGTGGGAGGAAGTGTTTTTTTTAAATAAAATAATTTTTCCAATGTGTTGTCTTTTTATTTTTTTTATTGAATTTTCAGGCTTAGTAGTGGAAGCTGTCTAATAAACGGAATCCATTACTAAGCCGGGCTTAGCGTTAGCTCCAAAAACAGCTAGCGCTAACCCCCAATTATTACCCCGATACCCACCACCACAGGGGTTCCGAGAAGAGCCGGTACCAACAGGCTTGGAGCTTCAAAAATGGCACTCCAGGGCCTGGGCAGTAACAGACTGGCATTATTTGGGCTGGGGAGGGCCAGTAACTATGGTCCTCGCCCACCCTGGTAATGTCAGGCTGTTGCTGCTTCATTGGTATCTGGCTGAGAAGAAAAAGACAGGGAACCCTATGCATTTTTTTGTTTGTTTTTTTTATAAACGCAAAAAAAAAACCGCATAGGGTCCACTGTATTTTTATTCTCAGCCAGATACCAACCAAGCAGCAACAGCCTGAAATTACCAGGGTAGGCGAGGACCATTGTTACTGGCCCTCCCCAGCATTAATTACGCCAGCCTGTTACCACCAAGGCCCAGAAACGCCATTTTTGACGCTTCTGGACTGTTGGTACCGGGGTAATAATTGGGGGTTAGCGCTAGCTGTTTTTGGGGCTAACGCTAACCTTAGTTAGCTTAGTAATGGATTCCGTCAATAAGACCTGCTTCCACTACTAAGCCTGAAAATTCAATTTAAAAAAAAGATGACACATTGGAAAAATGATTTTATTTTAAAAAGCACTCCCCCACAGCCCTCGTTAAACATTTTATTAAAAGGAAAAAAAATCCAGTTCATCCGAAGTAGTCCTCCGAATCCGCCGTAATCCTCTGCATACACGGATCTGAAACGATAAGAAAAAAAGAAACACAAAAAATTGGTTAGGATATTTTTGGAGCTCTCTGCTGGGGAGAGCACCCATAATGCAATGTCTTCCCAAACAGAAAGCCTACAATTGTTGCAAAACTACAACTCACAGCTTGCCCACACAGCCTTTGGCTGCCAGGGAATGCTGGGAGTTTTAGTTTAGCAACAGCTGGAGTCTCCCTGTCTGGGAAGACACTGGCAGAAGGGTCTGTTCACATTATACAAAACGGCCAAGGTGAACAGAGCCTCACACTTACCAGCCTGGCTCCCGTCTGTAGCTCCGTCTCCTTATGATGTCATCACTAGGGGCGGAGCTACACTGACACGGCCGGGAAAGGAGCAAGGGAGGTAAGTGGATGTCTTCTGTATACACTATATAAAGCTATCTATAGATAGCTGTATATACTGTATACCCCCCAAAGGGGCTATAGGAGCAGGGAGTCCTGTCAGTCTGGTGACAGGATTCCCGGCTCCTGTATAGTATACACGGGTACACTATGCCCCTCTGTATACTATACAGTCGGGGGAGGTGAGTAGTGATGCTGTACATCACTACTCGCTTCCTTACACTCTGTGGACCGGACGCTCAGCATCCGACCCACAGAGTGGTACCTGAAGACAGTGAGAAAACTGCCACAGGGTACAAATTTGGCTGTTTCCACACACCAGGGAAAACACCAGGGAAAACGCCAGAAACAACGCCAGAAAAACTGCCAAAACTCAGGAAAAACCTGTGGCAGTTTTTTCTGGTGTTTTTGCTGGCGTTTTTTTAGGTGTAAAAAACAAAACAAAAAAATAAGTGGAAACCTAGCCTTAATCACGTTTTTTTCCCCCCATACTATCATTTGCCTGAGTGTACGTCATGTGTCCTTCCACCACATTTATTAAAAAGGCACACATTCTTCATAAATTGCTAAATAGCTTAGATTTAGGCAGGTTGTAAAGTGTGGTAACAGTTGCCAAACTTTTCTAAACAATCATTTCGAAACAATGCATTAACCATTAGGCTGGATTCACACTGCGTTTTGTGTTTCCATTTTACTATTTTTTTTTTTTTTTATGTTGTTGTACAGAACAGCATAGAAGTCAATAAGAAACTGATTCTGCTATATGGCATTTGTTTACATTAAAATGTAGTCCAAAGGAATGGTAGTCCCTTCTGAACGTTTTTGGACACCCAAAGCACTGCCTCATTCTTAAACAATTATATACTAGAGGAAAAGATAGGCCAGCTTCCCACAGGTGGGTCCCATCCACAGCACGGCAGGTGTATGGCAACACCAAAGTCCAATAGAGAATACAGCGGAAGCCAGCACGGATTTTCAAAGTTGTGGAGTCCCGTTTTATTGAGATAAAAGTCGGAAGACACAGAAAGTGAACATGAATAACGCATTTCAAGCGTTGTCGCCCTAAGTCATATGACTTAGGGCGGCAACGCTTGAAACGCGTTAATTATGTTCACTTTCTGTGTCTTCCGACATTTATCACAGTAGAACGGGACTCCGCAACTTTGAAAATCCACGCTGGCTTCTGTTGTGTTCTCTATAAAACATTTATATACTTGATACAAATTTCCGTACTTGGTATGAAGTTAACAGCTGAGTGGCCATCCTTAGTGTAGTGACTATAATAGTTGTACTGTAGCTGATGATACTTTATGCTTCTGTAACTGAAACACATAGGCCCATAGGCCATAGGTCATATATACTAAAAGGGTTATACCAGCAACAACACGTACACCAATTTTGTAGCTAGACACATGTATGTTTGCCTGGAATCCCTACCAATTACAGAAACATGGGTCCTGAGTCCCCCTTTGAAATGAAGTGACAGTCATGCACTGCGTTATTCACGGTCTATGGGACTGACAGAGAGTCAAGTGTCAGGAACACATGACTGCAGCTCCATTTCAATAAAAGACTCAGGACCCCCCTTCTCATGACGGCAAACATTGTTGCAAATCATTGCACAAGATTTTAGTTTCTTTATCTCAATCTCTACCTTGGCATGAGAAATAGGTATGTCCTCAAAGGAGTGGTGTGGGACTGGCTTTAGTCTATATCAAGACTAAAGCCAAAAAACTGTTAAAATTGTGCTGCTCATCTCAGCTCAACCTAGGCATAGCTTTCCGAATTTTATGACAATTGTACTAAAAGGCGTACACTTTTCAGGCAAAGTTCACACCTGTGTTGGACGCTCTGCCTTTGCAGGTTGCATCAAAACCCCCAGACATAATGGTGCAACATTTGTCCGGTAAAGTGGTGGACACCATGGTGCAAACCCAATGGACTCCATTAAAGTCTATGGGGTCTGTCAGGTACAAACATGAACAGAAAGAGTTGAAATAACAATGGCAGGGAATCGGGCAGGTTGGTTAGCTTTATTTTTTTAAATATTTCATCCCCAAAAAAACTCCTTTAACAAATATAAGAAAGGCTACTTTCCCACTGCCGTTATGACACAGCCATTGGGGAACCCAGGAAGAATAGCAGGAGAAAAAATACTGCAAGCGCCGTATTTTATTCCCGCTACAAAATAACGGCACCCGACATACCCCACTGACTATAATGGGATCCATCGGGACCGTTGTGCCCCGTCAAGATAACGGCCGTTAAAGTAAAAAAAAAAAAAAAACTTAAAGGGGTTCTCCTGTGGAAAACTTTTTTTTTTTGTTTATCAACTGGTGCCAGAAAGTTAAACAGATTTGTAAACTACTTCTATTAAAACATCTTAATCCTTCCAGTACTTATTTGCTGCTGAATACTAAAGAGGAAATGGTTTTCTTTTTGGAACCCAGAGTTCTCTGCTGACATGACCTCAATGCTCTCAGCTGACATCTCTGTCCATTTTAAGAACTGTCCAGAGTAGGAGAAAATCACGATAATCAAGTGAATCGATTTTTTCTTACACCCCTAGTGGATACAGATATAAGGGAGAATCAGTCAGACACCTGACATATTGCTGTGTTGTGCAGTGTAAACACCACAATACAATGTATAGCCTCTGATAATACAAACAAAATGTTACATTGGATACACAAAATACAGTAAGCAGCATGATCATAATAAGCAGCAGTGACGTCATTTGATGGCGGGCCGGGAACAACCCTCATCCCTGGATTATAGACATTATCCCAGCAGACCTGTGGCTATTGAAATGGACATCCTGGCAAGTGTTGTATGTGCTCAGATATCCCAGCAGTCCTGTGGCTATTGTAATGGACATCCTGGCAAGTGTCGTATGTGCTCAGATATCCCAGCAGTCCTGTGGCTATTGTAATGGACATCCTGGCAAGTGTCGTATGTGCTCAGATATCCCAGCAGTAAACAGACTGAAGACTGTCTAACCACAGCTGGAGATGCACTGTCACGACGGGTGACGTCAACCTGCAGCTTCTGGGAATGGCTGTGACATAAAGGCCAAGCCTAAACTTCACCGAATTACAGTAAGTTGCTTGGTAGCCCCGGACTATTGGTAGGCATGATCTTACCGTATCAATGATCATTATCAGTAGGGATGAATGGGTGTGGCGTATTGATATGCAGTCCTCTCTATAGACATTGTTTTATTGACCGCAGACTGCGCTGATACTTTTCCAACCATAACACCTATATATTATGATTCTCCGTGAAACGCGTTTAAATAAAAGTTTCTGCTAAAATCCCTGGCAGCATTAAGCTCCTGTATCCATTCACCTGTTGCGTTTTCCAAACAATGCGACTCCAGCTGTTGCAAAACTACAACTCCCAGCATGCCCGGACGGCCGCAGGCCATCCGGGCATGCTGGGAGTTGTAGTTTTGCAACAGCTGGAGGCGCACTGTTTAAAAAAAAACCTGTATATAGTGTTATAAATTCGACAGCGTCATAAAATGGCATTGTCGCTATAGAACCCACTAAATATTAATGGCGCTCACTGGTACCAAAAATGAGGCGTGGCAAGGTAAGCGTTTTTTATACGCCAATATATGGCACATTCAATGTATCATGAGGTATTTCCAGACAGTTCTGCTCCTGTTCACACTACATACATACATGGTCCATACATGTGAGTCTGAAACCAGTGGAGACTGTGGTAAGAAAAGTCAGTGCCCTTGTCTAGGAGGGGAGAAGAGATGGGTGGCACCCACAGCAGTGTATATACATACATAGGCACGGTATACAATGGCAAGGCACCCACCTGGCGGATCCTGGGCGGCATGGGGGGAGATACACCACCCCCTGGTGTAGAAGGGGTAGAGGTGGGAGAGGCCATGTTCGTGCAGCCGGGGCTCCTGTCCCCTCCCTCCTTGTCGGGCAGATCCCTTCTGTGGCGGGTTTGTGGCTGGGAATCCTCTGGCCGTCAGCTCCCTCCTCACAGACCTGTAGCCCGGGCAGGAGCTGGGCAGGCTGGCAGCTTGGTGCAGTGTGGGGCAGCAATGACCTTCCTTCCTCCGTCCGCTAGTGATCCGCAGAGCAGGCTGCAGTGTCTGGATGAGACACACTGGGGGCAGAGCGCCGCTCCTGCTGCTCTACTACTGCTGCCGGGATTCTTATGGCACAGGAGAGCTGACAGGAGCTGGAGGCTGGGCTGATGATGAGCTCACCCACAGCCCTGTCTCCTCCGTGGATGCCCAGTCACTAGTCCTGATACACAATAGCTGTGTGCTTTCTCTTATGGATTCCAATTTCCACTACTCACTTTCCAGCAGATGGTGCTACAACTTAGGGAGCGTTCACACACGGCAGAATGGTTCCAAAAATGTCATGCCGCAAATCTGCTAGCTTGGTTACATGGCGAATAAAATCGCAATATTGTGTGCCATGTCACAACAAACTGCATGTTCACGCATTAAGGCTAGGTTCACATTGCAGTTGTGTTCCATCCCCTTAAAGTGTATCTGTCCTTAACAAAGACTTGTCATATAATGTAGAGAACACTTTTATATGTATATTTTTAATATACATTGATTTAAAAAAATTGTATATTTTTGGGGTGAAAAAATGCTGTCCCTGCAGCTATTGCCTGTGTGCCTCTATGTCTATGAGGAGTCCAAATACAGGAAAGGAGGGTGGACAAGCAGGGCTCTGTGCAGGCTCCTCCTGGTTTGTCAATCATCATGCTTAGTGAGCCAGGGGCATGTCATAGAGCCTCAGTGTACAGAGCCCTGCTTGTCCTCAGTGTACAGAGCCCTGCTTGTCCTCAGTGTACAGAGCCCTGCTTGTCCTCAGTGCACAGAGCCCTGCTTGTCCTCAATGTACAGAGCCCTGCTTGTCCTCAGTGCACAGAGCCCTGCTTGTCCTCAGTGTACAGAACCCTGCTTGTCCCCAGTGTACAGAGCCCTGCTTGTCCTCAGTGTACAGAGCCCTGCTTGTCCTCAGTGTACAGAGCCCTGCTAGTCCTCAGTGTACAGAGCCCTGCTTGTCCTCAGTGTACAGAGCCCTACTCGTCCTCAGTGCACAGAACCCTGCTTGTCCTCAGTGTACACAGCCCTGCTTGTCCTCAGTGTACAAAGCCCTGCTTGTCCTCAGTGTACAAAGCCCTGCTTGTCCTCAGTGTACAAAGCCCTGCTTGTCCTCAGTGTACACAGCCCTGCTTTGCTTGTCCTCAGTGTACAGAGCCCTGCTTGTGCTCAGTGTACAGAGCCCTGCTTGTCCTCAGTGTACAGAGCCCTGCTTGTCCTCAGTGCAAAGAGCCCTGCTTGTCCTCAGTGCACAGGGCCCTGCTTGTCCCCAGTGTACAGAGCCCTGCTTATCCTCAGTGTACACAGCCCTGTTTGTCCTCACTGCACAGAGTCCTGCTTGTCCTCACTGCACAGAACCCTGCTTGTCCTCAGTGTACAGAACCCTGCTTGTTCTCAGTGTACAGAGCCCTGCTTGTCCTCAGTGTACAGAGCCCTGTTTGTCCTCACTGCACAGGGCCCTGCTTTACCTCAGTGCACAGAGCCCTGCTTGTCCTCAGTGCACAGAACCCTGCTTGTCCTTACTGCACAGAATCCTGCTTGTCCTCACTGTACAAAGCCTTGCTTGTCCTAAGTTTACAGAGCCCTGCTTGTCCTCACTGCACAGAGCCCTGCTTGTCCTCCGTGCACAGAACCCTGCTAGTCCTCAGTGTACAGAGCCCTGCTTGTTCTCAATGTACAGAACCCTGCTTGTCCTCAGTGTACAGAGCCCTGCTTGTCCTCAGTGTACAGAGCCCTGCTTGTCCTCAGGGCACAGAGCCCTGCTTGTCCTCAGTGCACAGAGCCCTGCTTGTCTTTAGTGCACAGAGCCCTGCTTGTCTTTAGTGTACAGAGCCCTGCTTGTCCACCCACACTTCCTGTATTTGGAATCCTCACCAAAACATACAGGCACTAGCTGTAGGTACAAAAATATACACATTTTTTAACCAATGTATATTACAAGTATACATATAATGGTATTATCTACATTTTATAAAAAGTTTTTGTTAAGGACAGGTACACTTTAAGGGCCCATTCGGCTCTTTTTTTGTGCTGAACATCCCCCAAAACAGGTCGGAGCACAATGGACTCCACCAGGTCCTGACGGAACCCATTGACTTTAATAGAGCATGCACTATTTTTTTTGTATGCTAAACTCCAATCAGGTTATGTTCACACTGAGGAATTCAAGAGGAATTTACTAAAGTAATTCTGATTGCTTTTTATGCTCCAATTTATTTTCAATTCATTTTCAATTGACTTTAATGGACTTTCTGTTGTCCTGTTCACACTGAGGATTTCCAATGCTGAATTCTATTCTGCCTAATGATAGAACATGTTTATTCTTCAGGCGGAATCTTCGAGTAAGGCCAGGTTCAGACTATGGAATTTCCGACTGTCTGCCTGCAAAATTTTCCGCGACTATTTTCCACCTCCAAAGGCATTTTTCACTTTCATGCGTAATTTTGTCATTTCCGCGAGTAATCCGCCAGCTATTCCGCACGGAAATGACGCCACCAAATCCGCCTTAAATTTCCACTTCAATTACAAGCAGAAAACAGTGGGAGTGCTAAGAGCCAAGTTCAGCCCCTTTTGGACCATGTGATCACATGACCCAAACCAGGTCAGTCAATTTTTTCAATGTGGGCTAGTCCAAGAACCAGTGTGCTGATCATATTTACATTTCTGACTCAAATCCTTACGGATTTTCCGCATGTAATACGCTTTCAATCTGCCTACATTCCGCGTTTGAACAAAAATCCGCCGGGAAATGAGAGTCCCATTGAAGTCAATGGGAATCTGCTGTGGAAATCTGTCTGAAGAAAGAGCACCTCCTTTCTTCACGCGGAAATTTTCTAGCGGAAATTAGACACGCAAATTCCGAGTGAAACAATTGTGCACGGTAATCCCATTGACTCGCATGTTCTTTTTAGCAAGCGGAATTTCTGACGGAAATTTTAAAACGGAATTTCTGTCGGAAATTCCGTAGTCTGAACCTAGCCTAAAAGCCCATTGAAGTCAATGTGATTATTTTTTTTCTGACAAAATCCATTTCATGCGGAATTCACACAGAATCCAGAATAGTAGAATTGAATAGACTCCTTCATTCCTCTCCATTTCGGTATGGACATTCCGTGCGAATTCCATATGACTTCCGTGCAAATTCCACACGAACTCTGCACGATGGATAAAATAACAGAAGACAAAAATTTCCTGACTGAAATTATTTCTTGTGAATTCCACTTAAATTCCTCAGTGTGAACAAACCCTCTTTCAGATGGATTTGCCGACAGAGCTTCGTATAACAGAGCCCGACAGCAATGTGAAAGAGGCCTAAACTCCATGCAGATCTGGATGTGGAATCTGTGGCGGTTTCCGCCACCAAATCAGCAGAGTTTTGCATGAAAAAACATCTCCTATTGACTTCAATGTGGGAATCGCCAGGTTTTCTGCATGGTTTTCCAAAACTGTGTTGCAGGTTTGTTTTTTAGAAAAAATTCAATTTTCTGTGTGTTTCTGCATGGATTCTGCATCAAAACCACCTGCACAGATTCCAGAAACAGATTCTGTGTGGAAAATCACTGTGTCTGGCATCAAGTAAAAGGCCGAAAAGTGAAAGTTGTGTGCAAGTCGAACAGCGTCAAATATTGGGCATTGTCCCAATAATCCTAAAAAGGTTTTGCAAGAAGTCTATGAGAAAAGTATATATTCTCTGTCTTGGAAGATGCATAAATAATGCAGTCAGTGGGCGCCAGCATGAGCCAGTAATGCTGCCTCCTGCATATTGAGATCTGAATGTAAGGACACTGGACAAACCCTTCTGGCTATATCACTATATAAAAAGGGTGTACAAAGGGAGCTTTGGCAGTAGGACTTACTGGGGCTAACACTGTTACCACGTGCTTCACCCTGTTATAAATCATGATCACAGCGGGTCTTGTGATTGAGACCCGATGCGATCTAAACTTTAGACATGTCATTACAACGTGTCAAAAGTTTATATAAATAATAGTAATGCTTAACCCCTTAAGGACTCAGCCCATTTTGGCCTTAAAGGGTAGCTCCCACCATCACTTTTTTTCTTTTCTGTCCCTGCCTATTACCCATCTATCCCTAACCCCCTCCCTGCCTTTAATTTTTTTTTTTTACATATTAAAAATGCTTTTTTGTCTGCCTGGTAGTGTGCTCACTACCAGGCAGACTTCCCCAGCAGGCACCACGTCACTGATACCTGCTGGGGACGGCACTTCCGCCCGTAGTTCAGCTATACAGGGTGCCTCCAGCTTTTTCCCCACTGCAACTCCCAGCTTGCCCTGACATCTATTGGCTGTCAGGGCATGCTGGGAGTTGTAGTGGGGAAACAACTGGAGGCACCCTGTATAGGTGAACACCGGAGCACATCACCCGCCGCGCAGCCCGCAAACCCCCCCGCCCCCGGCCCGTCGCGCCACTCAACTCACTCCCCCTCCCTCTTAGTTCACCCAGAGTACTCCCTCCACAGCGCACAGCGCGCAGCCCGCAACCCCCCCCCGGCGCTCCGCTCAACCCACTCCCCCTCAGTTCACCTATACAGTGTCCCTCCAGGCTTCCCCACTAAAACTCCCAGGGCATGCTGGGAGTTGTAGTGGGGGAACTGGAGGCATACTGTATAGGTGAACAGTATACATAATACAGTGAACATAATACTTTACCTTGTCCCCGAGCCTGCGCGCGTCTTCTTCCTTCAAAGCGCTCGCTCCCGCCTGTCTGATTGACAGGCGGGAGCGAGCACAGGAGTGATTGAATTTCGACTCGTTGCCAGGCTTCAACGAGTCGAAATTCAGTGGTGACGTCACTGCTGAATGCATTCGGCCACTAGGAGGGCGACCCCTAGTGGCCGAATTTAAAAGTGATTTTAAACTGTTTTAAAATCACTTTTTTTTATTAAAGTATATTAGAGATATGTTGTAGTACTGAAGTACTACAACATATCAATTTTTTGTTTTCATGACAGTGCCCATTTAAGGACTCAGACAATTAAATTTTTACGTTTTCATTTTTTCCTCCTCGCCTTCTAAAAATCATAACTCTTTTATATTTTCATCCACAGACTAGTATGAGGGCTTGTTTTTTGCGCGACCAGTTGTCCTTTGTAATGACATAACTCATTATATCATAAAATATATGACGCAACCAAAAAACACTATTCTTGTGGGGAAATTAAAAAGAAAAACGCAATTTTGTTAATTTTGGAAGGTTTCGTTTTCACGCCGTACAATTTATGGTAAAAATTACGTGTGTTCTTTATTCTGAGGGTCAATACAATTAAAATGATACCCATTATTACATATTTTTATATTATTGTTGTGCTTAAAAAAAATCACAAACTTTTTAACCAAATTAGTACGTTTATAATCCCTTTATTTTGATGACCTCTAACCTTTTTATTTTTCCGTATAAGCGGCGGTATGGGGGCTAATTTTTTGCGCCATGATCTGTACTTTTTTTTTATACCACATTTGCATATAAAAAACTTTTAATACATTTTTTATAATTATTTTTTAATAAAATGTATTAAAAAAGTAGCAATTTTGGACTTTTTTTTTTTTTCGTTCACGTCGTTCACCGTACGGGATCATTAACATTTTATTTTAATAGTTCGGACATTTACGCATGCGGCAATACCAAATATGTCTATAAAATTTATTTTTTACGCTTTTTGGGGGTAAAATAGGAAAAAACAGACGTTTTACTTTTTTATTGGGGGAGGGGATTTTTCACTTTTTTTTAACTTTTACATTTTTTTAATTTTTTTTACACTTGAATAGTCCCCATAGGGGACTATTCATAGCAATACCATGATTGCTAATACTGATCTGTTCTATGTATAGGACATAGAACAGATCAGTGTTATCGGCGATCTTCTGCTCTGGTCGGCTCGATCTCAGACCAGAGCAGGAGACGCCGGAAGGAGGAAGGTGAGGGGACCTCCGTGCGGCGTTCTGAATGATCGGATCCCCGCAGCAGCGCTGCGGGCGATCCGATCATTCATTCAAATCGCGCACAGTATTGATCCCGGCACCTGAGGGGTTAATGGCGGACGCCCGCGAGATCGCGGGTGTCGGCCATTGCCGGCGGGTCCCTGGCTGCGATCAGCAGCCGGGATTAGCCGCGCATGACACGGGCATCGCTCCGATGCCCGCGGTTATGCACAGGACGTAAATGTACGTCCTGGTGCGTTAAGTACCACCGCACCAGGACGTACATTTACGTCCTGCGTCCTTAAGGGGTTAAAGGAGTACTCTGGTGGAAAACAATTTATTTTAAATCAACTGGTGCCAGAAAGCTAAACAGATTTGTTAATTACTTCTATAAAATAATCTTAATCTTCCAGTACTTATTAGCTGCTGTATACTACAGAGAAAGTTTTTTTCTTTTTAAATTTCTTTTCTGTCTGTCCACAGTGCTCTCTGCTGATACCTCTGTCCATGTCAGGAACTGTCCAGAGCAGGAACAAATCCCCATATCAAACCCCTCCTGCTCTGGACAGTTCCTGACACGGACAGAAGTATCAGCAGAGAGCACTGTGGTCAGACAGAAAAAAAATTCAAACAGAAAAGAACTTTCTCTGTAGTATAGAGCAGTTGATAAGTACTGGAAGGATTAAGATTTTTTAACCCCTTGGGGACGGAGCCCATTATAACACTAAGGACGGGAGCATTTTTTGCACATCTGACCACTGTCAATTTATGTATTAATAACTCTGGCATGCTTTTACTTATAAATTTGATTCCGAGATTGTTTTTTCATGACATATTCTATTTTATGTTAGTGTTAAATTTACGTTGATACTTGCTTAAAGGGGTATTCCAGGCCAAAACTTTATTTTTATATATCAACTGGCTCCGGAAAGTTAAACAGATTTGTAAATTACTTCTATTAAAAAATCTTAATCCTTCCAATAGTAATTAGCTTCTGAAGTTGAGTTGTTGTTTTCTGTCTAACTGCTCTCTGATGACTCACGTCCCAGGAGCTGTGCAGTTCCTATGGGGATATTCTCCCATCATGCACAGCTCCCAGGACGTGACATCATCATTGAGCAGTTAGACAGAAAACTTCAGAAGCTAATAACTATTGGAAGGATTAAGATTTTTTAATAGAAGTAATTTACAAATCTGTTTAACTTTCCGGAGCCAGTTGATATATATATATATATATATATATATATATATATATATATATATAAAAAGGTTTTGCCTGGAATACCCCTTTAATTTCTTGGTGAAAAATTCCCAAATTTCAGGAAAAATGTAGCATTTTTCTAACTTTGAAGCTCTCTGCTTGTAAGGAAAATGAACATGTCAAATAAATTATATATTGATTCACATATACATTATGTCTACTTTATGTTGGCATCATAAAGTTGACATGTTTTTACTTTTGGAAGACATTTTTCTCGAAAATTTCAAAGTCAGAATTTTTCAGGGACCAGTTAAGTTTAGAAGTGAATTTGTGGGTCTTTGTGTTAGAAATCCCATATAATGGACCCCATTATGAAAACTGCACCCCTCGAAGTATACAAAATGACATTCAAAAAGTTTGTTAACACTTTAGGTGTTTCACAGCAGGAATAGCAGCAAAATGGAGGAGAAAAATCAAAATCAAAATTTTTTACACAAAAATGTTATTGTAGCCCCATTTTTTTTTTCATTTTAACAAGGGGTAAAAGGTAAAAAGGCCCCCCAAAACTTGTAATTTATTTTCTTTTGAGTAAGGAAATACCTCATATGTGGATGAAAAGTGATCTGCGGGTGCACTGGAGGGCTCAGAAGGGAAGGAGCGACAATGTCATTTTGGAGAGCGAATTATGCTGAAATGTTTTTTGGGGGGCATGTCCCATTTAGGAAGCCCCCATGATGCCAGAACAGTAAAAAAAAAAAAAAACACATGGCATGCAATTTTCGAAACTACACCACTCAAGGCATGTAACAAGGGGTATAGTGAACCTTAACACCCCACAGGTGATTGACGAAATTTCATTAAAGTGGGACATGAAAATGAAAATTTTTATTTTTAACACTAAAATGCTGGTGTTACCCCAAACTTTTCATTTTTCACAAGGAGTAATAGGAGAAAATGCCCCCCAAAATTTGTAACCCCATTTCTCTCGAGTAAGGAAATACCTCATATATGTATGTAGAGTGCTCTGTGGGTGCACTAGAGGGCTCAGTAGGGAAGGAGCGACATTGGGCTTTTGGAATTTTGCTGAAATGGTTTTTGGGGGGGGCTTGTCGCATTTAGGAAGCCCCCATAATGCCAGAACAGTAAAAAAAAAAAACACATGGCATACTATTTTGGAAACGACACCCCTCAAGGAATGTAACAAGGGGTACAGTGAGCCTTAACAACCCACAGTGTTAAATTGGGACATAAAAATAAAAAAAGTCGGGAAATCTTGTTTGTGAGCCGAATGGAGGAACTCATGGCCGACTCGAACAGCCGTACTGCTAGGTATACATTGATCTGGGGTCCGTTGCTTAATTTTCTCGAGACCCAGCTCTATAGGGAGGATTAGCGAGCCTGACCAGGCCCCCTCCCCACTCCCCCCCCCCCCCCCCTTATTGTGCGAGACGTCTTCTCCGGAACTGACTGTCATGTAACAGGCCTAAGTGCATATCCTGGGACATGGGACCCTGGCGGTGATCGCGACATAGGTCTCAAGTAAGTGCCTTAACTGCAGTCTAGAGTTTTCTTTTTACCTCTAGCTCCAGCTCTCCCGACTCTGACCTTACTGCCTATCATCCATCTTTTGTTTCCTCTCTTTCTTCTTTTCTGCTTTCTTTATTGCCCACTTCTTTACTCCCCCATCCCTCTTTCTCGAATCTACCTGATCATGCCTATGTTTCTTCCCTGATTTTGTTTTGTAATTTTGCCTTCATTGGTGATGAATTGCTATCTGATGTTTATACACCATGACTGGATTACAGATGTTTCCACTTACCTACAGCACTCTTCACCTGATGGTGCATAGCTGTATGAGTGGTAGTTGCTACTGCCGCTCCTCGTTTTTGTACTGCTGTTCTTGCTGTCACGGTCTTGACTTGTATTTCTGGTTTTACCAATAAAGCATTGTTTGAATATTAAAAAAGAAAAAAAACGTCAACAAAATGCTGGTGTTATCCCAATTTTTTCATTTTCACAAATTGTAATAGGAGAAAAAGCCCCCAGAAATGTGTAACCCCATTTCTTCTGAGTATGGAAATACCCCATATGTGGATTTAAAGTGCTCTGCGGGTTAACTACAATGCTCAGAAGAGAAGGAGCGCCATTGGGCTTTTGGAGAGAGAATTGGGTTGGAATGGAAGTCGGGGGCCATGTGCATTTACAAAGCCCCCATGGTGCCAGTACAGTGGACCCCCCACATGTGATCCCATTTTGGAAACTACACCCCTCACAGAATTTAATATGGGGTGCAGTGAGTATTTACACCCCACTGGCATTTGACAGATCTTTTGAACAGTAGGCTGTGCAAATGAAAAATAAAATGTTTCATTTTTACGGACGACTGTTCAAAAAATCTTTCAGACACCTGTGGGGTGTAAATGCTCACTGTACTCCTTATTACATTCCGTGAGGGGTGTAGTTTCCAAAAGGGGGTTACAAGTGGGGGAGGGGTCCACTTTTCTGGCACCATGGGGGCTTTGCAAACGCACATGGCGTTCAATTCCAGCCTAATTCACTCTTCAAAAGCCCAATGGTGCTCCTTCTCTTCTGCAGAGCACTTTACATCCACATATGGGGTATGTTCTTACTCAGAAGAAATGGGGTTACAAATTATGGGAGGCTTTTTTTCCTATTATCCCTTGTGAAAATGAAAAATTTGGGGTAACACCAGCATTTCAGATAAAAAAAAAAACACATTTTTAATTTTCATGTCCAACTTTAACGAAAATTTGTCAAAGACCTGTGGGGTGTTAAGGCTCACTATACCCCTTGTTACGTTCCATGAGGGGTGTAGTTTCCAAAATGGGGTCACATGTGGGTGTTATTTTATTTTTTATGTTTATGTCAGAACCGCTGTAACAATCAGCCATCTCTGTGCAAATCACCAATTTAGGCCTCAAATGTACATGGTGCTCTCTCACTCCTGAGCCATGTAGTTCGTCTGAAGAGCATTTTATGTCCACATATGGGGTATTTTGGGGTATATTGACCGGCGATTAGCGACATGGGGAGGTCTCAGGACCCCCCTAGGCATTTGCACGCGATGCCTGCTGATAGATATCAGCAGTCATCCTGGTCCTTTCACCGCCCGGTGAGCGGTGGTGATCGGAAATACGGAGGGCATACAGGTATGCCCTCTGTCCTTAAGTACCTGTATGCCCGCCATTAATAGCAGTAAGTTACGAATCTGTTTAACTTTCTGGCACCAGTTGATTTAAAATAAATTGTTTTCCACCGGAGTACCCCTTTAAGCAAAGACTTATTCTCCTTTCTACTAAAACCACTTCTGACTTTGGCTCATAAACTATAGTGGCAGTTTTCCAAAATAAAGCCAAAAATAACCTGTTTGGAAACTTAGCCTTTAACTCCTTAAGGACTCTTAAAGCCAATTTTATTTTTGCATTTTTGTTTTTTCCTCCTCGCCTTCTAAAAATCATAACTCTTTTATATTTTTATCCACAGATGAGTATGGGGGCTCGTTTTTTGCACGACCTGTTGTCCTTTGTAATGACATCACTCATTTTACCATAAAATGTATGGCGCAAGCAAAAAAATACTATTTGTTTGGGAAAATTGAAAAGAAAACTTGTAAATTTTGGAAGGTTTTGATTTCGCGCTGTACACTTTACGGTAAAAATTACCTATTTTCTTTATTCTGTGGGTCAATAAGATTAAAATGATACCCATCATTACATACTTTTCTATTATTGTACTGCTTTAAAAAAATCTCAAACTTTAAAAAAATCTCTAACCAAATTAGTACATTTAAAATCCCTCTATTTTGACGACCTATAACTAGGGGGGGGGGGACTCGTTTAATGTCCCCGATAACATGCCCGATACGTGGTGCTGTGTGGTGCTGTCCCGTTCTCTGCTGTCCCGTTCTCTGCTGTCCCGTTCTCCCGATCGCAATCATTGCGTCCTATGGAGGAGCATGTGACATACACGTCACTTCTCCTCCCCTGCGCCCAGCGTAACGCTACGGAGGAAGCAGAGTGACGTGTATGTCACATGCTCCTCCGTAGGACGCAATGATGCGATCGGGAGAACGGGACAGCGGAGCAACAACACCCGAGGACAGCCGCAGGTGAGTGCTGTCTATATAAGGGGGGGGGGGGGCTGCTGTCTATAAAGGGGGGAGCTGCTGTCTATAAGGGGGTGCTGCTGTCTATAAAGGAGGGGCTGCTGTCTATAAAGGGGGGAGTTGCTGTCTATAAGGGGGGCTGCTGTCTATAAGGGGGGGCTGCTGTCTATAAGGGGGGGCTGCTGTCTATAAGGGGGGGGGTGGCCTGCTGTCTATAAGGGGCTGGCCTGCTCCCTACAAGGGGGGACACTGCTCCCTGTCTACAAGGAGGGGGTCCACTGTCTACAAGGAGGGGGGCCCGCTGTCTAGAAGTGGGACACGGGGGTGCTGTCTACAAGGGGGGGGGCTGTTGTCTACAAGGGGGGCAAGAGGGGGTGCTGTCTACAAGGGGGGCCCTGTCTACAAGGGGGGCTGCGGTCTACAGGGGGGCTGCTACTAATGTCTGCAACTATCTATACTCTATACTACCTACAAGGGGATACTACCTACTATTAAAGGCAATCTTACAGCAGAGTCACCTGCACTAACTTGAATTTATAGGTAGATAGTGCAGGTGACCCGGTTTCTACCGCTGCTCACCATGTGAATGTCTGCCCAATCACTCCGAAGACATTGGTTTTGCCGCCAATGCAAATTCCCTGTTCTGTCCAATGGAGAAGAGAAAAATCTTGGCTCATACTACAGCAGCCGCCTCCATTGTACACAACAAGGACCGACATATCAGCACGGTAAGCAGCGCCAGAAACCGGGTCACCCTGGTGTCAGATTCCCTTTAAAATAAAAGTACTCTTACTTGGTATCGGCGAGTACTAGAATTAAAGTATAGGTACTCATACTCGCTCTTAAAAAAATGGTATCGGGACATCCCTACCTTTTAATTTTTCCATATAAGCGGCGGTATGAGGGCTAAATTTTTGTGCCATGATCTGTACTTTTTATCGATACCACAGTTGCTTATATAAAACTTTGAATACTTTTTTTATTAAAAAAAATTTTGGAATATGATGTTGCAAAAAAAAAGCAGCAATTTTGGATTTTTTTTTTACAATTATGCCGTTCGCCATACGGGATCATTAACATCATATTTTGATAGTTCAGACATTTACACACGCAGCGATACCAAATATGTTTATTAAGAATTTTTTTAAATATTTTTTGGGGGTAAAATGGGAAAAAAGGACAATTTAAATCTTTATTGGGGGGGATTTTTCAAATTTTTTAAAACTTTATTTATTACACTTTTTATGTCCCCATAGGGGACTATTTATAGCGATCACTTGATTGCTAATACTGTTCAGTGCTATGCATAGGGCATAGCAATGATCAGTGTTATCAGTGATCTTCTGCTCTGGTCTTATCGATCCCAGACCAGAGCATAAGACCCCAGGAGACAAATGGAGGGGCCCCGTCCGCCATTATGGATGGTCGGATCCTCGCGGCAGCGCTGCGAGCTATCATCCATTTTTCTAACCGCACTGCCGCAGATGCAGTGATCTGTATCGATCATGGCATCTGAGGGGTTAATGGCGGACATAAGCGCGATTGCTCATGTCCGCCATTACCGTTGTCCTTTGCTGCTGATAGCAGCCGGGACCTGGCGTGCATGATGCGCGCCCCACCCCGATCTCGCGGTCATGTACAGGACTTAAATGTATGTCCTGGTGCGTTAAGTACCACTGCTCCAGGACGTACATTTATGTACTGCGTCACTAAGGGGTTAAATGGGCACTGTCAACATATAAACTTTTTTATGTTGCACGTCTTGGCAAAACAAAAGTTTTTCTAATATACTTCTTTAAAAAAAAAATCCCATTTTATTAAAGAAAACTGCATTTAAAAATCCCACCACTAGGGGTCCCCATACCTGCTTGGACACTGATGAGTCCTGCAGCAGCATGAGCGTTTCCAAGGGTCCTCATGGACACAAGATGGCTCATTGACAAGGCTGCAGGAGGAACACAGCCTGCAGCAACATTGTAACACAGTTTTACCAAACATGTGTCTCCAGCTGTTGCAAAACTACAACTCCAAGCATGCCTGGACAGTCATAGGATGTCTGAGCATGTTGAGAGTTGTAGTTTTGCAAAACCTGTAGGCACACAGCTAAAGGCAACACTGCTGCAAAAAAAGAGTTATCCAAACACTGTACCTCCAACTATTTCAGAACTACAAGTCCCAGCATTACAGGACTGGAAAAGGATGATACACATCAATGACAAAGGGAAAATATATTTAAAAAAGTATGCATAAAAACCACTGTACTTTATCATTAAACCTTTGCACTTAGTTAGGAAGATGTAAGCTATACACTCACCATATTGTCTTTGGTGGTAGAGTACAGGCAATCTCCAA
The DNA here is from genome assembly GCF_029499605.1 of Hyla sarda. Classification (NCBI taxonomy): domain Eukaryota; kingdom Metazoa; phylum Chordata; class Amphibia; order Anura; family Hylidae; genus Hyla; species Hyla sarda. The sequence goes on along the minus strand of NC_079189.1, from coordinate 181,109,165 downwards.
AAATCATTGTTTGTGTGTATACAGCATAAAACCAGAGAGGAAAGGGTTACAGAGCAGGGCTGCCAGGCTCCTCCAAGAGCAGTGAGTCAGCAGAGGGAGGGAGGGGAGGAGTCAACACAGTGCAGTCAAGAGAGGGACATGCCCCCCTCCCTTTGGATAGATGAAAAAGACATTCAACAGCTATAATATTCTATTTTTTTAATGAACTATCAGTGATAGAAACATAAAAAAAATTACATGTACATGATCAGAATGGGTTACTGAGTAACATATAACAGTTTTGTTTTTTGTGGGATATGACAGGTACGCTTTAAAGTATGTAAACTGCGTCATCCTGCAACAGTGCCTTGTAAATCAGATTTTTTAAAGTCTTATTTAAATAGTTTTTATTTTGTCAAAAAAGCTTGTACATTCTTTATTGTTCCCACTAATCTGCAAAACTTTTTTTTTTTGTTAAAGGGGTTATCCTGAAATTTTTTTTTTATTCTGCCCAGGCTGCTGCAAAAAAAGAAATAAAAATATTAAGCTTTAATATAAAAATAATACATTTCAACTTGCCTTCCACCACTCTCCTGGTGCTCTTCCAGCTTCTGGGGCCCAACACATAATATTGCGCTGAGCTAATTGCTGGCCGCATCCATGTCCCGCCTCAGCTGTTGATACGCTGAGCCTATCACCGACCAAGGTGGGACATAGCTTCGGCCAGCGATTAGCTCCGCATAGTGTTGTGTATCGGGTTCAGAAGCCAGAAAAAAGGCAGAGGACCGGAGACGGATCCCACTGGCATTGGAAGATTGGTGGAAGGTAAGCTAAGTGTGCTTTATACCTCCTGAGTTTAAGCTGTTCTCGGCAGCCAGGACTCACCACTAATTCTGATCTTTAGCATGCTGGACATTGCATAAGTAGCAATGTTCTACGTTAACCCTTTAGATTCCACAATCAAAGTTAATTGAGGTATATGTCACAATAATGTTGGGAAGATAGTGGGACAGGGAGCAAATCCAACGCATGAACCACCAATGGCACGCGTAGGGACACTGTTTAAATGCCACTGTCAAATTGTGAACCCCCCTCCCCTGTTTTGATGAATACAGAGATATACAGTGACTCACAAGTGTTGTCTTGTTGGAGTTGCTAGTTGTTCACTTCCTTTTTTTTTCCTCTATCCAGCCCAGATGGCTATAACAACTTCCTCCAGCGATGACTTGTCTCCTAGACAAACATCTTGGGCTCCGCACTTTTCCAGTTGTTCCCTCTGTGCCCTCTCACACACATAGTACCTATGTGAATCCGCGATCTTACTGCTTCATGGCAAATGATCCAGAATTGTCGCTTATGTCTGCTGCAATTTGCCGCAAACATAGCCACCATCCCATTGACAAACCGGACTTCTCTGCAATTTTTAATAACGTGTTCTGCTATGGATGTCTCATGTGTAAACTGAGCAGTGGAATTCTTATTGAAACCATAGGTAGGCTGCTGCAAAGGGAAACTCTTACTATATATATATATATATATATATATATATATATATATATATATATATATATGTATACAGTGGTGCCTCAACATACGATGGTAATTCGTTCCAAACGACCCATCGTTTGTCGAATCCATCGTATGTTGAGGGATCCGTACAATGTAAAGTATAGGAAGCTGTACTCACCTGTCCCCGCCGCTCTGCACCAGGTCCTCACCGCTCCCGCTGCTGTTCCAGGGGCTCCCGATGCTGTCCTGCTGCTCCGGTGTCTTCTTCGGGATCCTCCGGTGTCTTGCGCATCTTCTGCAGGGTCCGGGCCGACGTTATTACGCTGCTGCGCCGGCGCGGCGTGCGTAGTGACGTAATAACGACGCCGGAAAGCAAGGCCCGGACCCTGGAGAAGATGCGCAAGACACCGGAGGATCGCGAAGTGGACCCGGAGCAGCGGGAATAGGTAAGCGAACCTGCTGGGGCACATTACACTGCTATCCGACAGCAGCTTAAGCATTTTTTGCTGTCGGATAGAAGTTAATGCGATGGCCCCGACATATAAAAGCATCGTATGTCGATGCTGACATTGACATGCGATGGCCTCTGAGAGGCCATCGTATGTCGATTTTATCATATGTCGGGGCCATCGTAGGTCGGGGGGTTACTGTATATCCAAGTTTATGAAAAATAACCATGTGCTCGGTGGATTTTCATAAGGCGTGGTAGAAAGGCAAAGTGGTACTGCCCCATTATAATGTGCTTTGGTGCTGAGACAGGCACAACACTATCACAGAAAATGTAATGATAAGAATGTAGCTGGTGCTTATACCCTGGCGCTTCAGGGGCCAGCTTTACCAGGAAACCAAAGTTGTGATCCACTATAGGAGGGGGAGACACAGGTACAAACTTTAATAGAGTTCATGAGGAATCCAACATGTTAAAACGTTTTTTGTCATTTGGAAAAGTTATCTCCAATCCACATGATTGGGGATTAATTGTGGATTTGTGGGGGTCCAATTGCTGAGACCCCTGCCAATCCCCAGAACATAGTAAAAATATAGCACCTATAGATAGGGTTAACTTGCTCAGATGGAAAAATGCCTTTGATGACCTTTTATTGGAAATAAAAATCAATGTATCACAATGTTTCATTGATTCCAGGCCCAATGTTTTATGTTTAAAAGATAAATCCTCCTTATCAATTATCATATAACATTCATAGCCATTTTACCTTACACAGAAGTAAGGCTGGCGCTACTGCTAGGCAAACTAGGCAGCTGCCTAAAGTGCATTGCTGCCTAGGACGCAGCCGGACAGATTTCCCCCACCAGATGAAGAAGGGTGCCGTACAGTCGCTTTTTAACTGCAAATGAGCTTTATTAAGACCAGTGCTCATTTGAAGTTCTAAAGGGTCCATTTAGCATAGCGCTGACATTTTATTCTCTAAAAGAAGTCCAGGCTGCTTGGCCGGAACTTCTGTTGGAGCAGAAAGGCCGGAAACCGGGACTTCTTGTGTTTCCCAGTGCGCCCCCTCCTGCAGCACTCCTACTTGAGCGCTTTGAGTGGCTGTCAGGACCACAGCGGCACAGCTTAAGACATGTGCGATGACATCTCATTGCGCACGGCTTGAAGAGCTTTGCCGGCGTGGTCCTGACAGCTGCTCAGAGAACGTAGGAGCGCTGCAGGATGGTGGCGTGCTGAGAGGCACTGGGCTGGAGCTCAGACCGGATGAAGAGGATGCAGAGGCTTCAGCGTTGGAACGAAGAGGAGGTGAGTAGGTTTTTATAATTTTTTTCTTGGAGGCACTGATTGGAGGCATCTACAACCTTTATATAAGCCTACTTGGGGGGAGGGGGGAAATATACATGGGGATTACCTGCCTAACTTTTTTAACCTACCCTACCTATATACATACCTGGAAGAAGATTTTCTGCTTAACTACCTATCTATATACCTACAGGGGAATTACCTACCTAATTACCTGTCTAAATACCTACAGGGGGATTACCTGCCTAACTGCCTGTCTACAAATCTGCAGGGGAATTACCTACCTAACTACCTGCCTACATACCTACAGGGGGATTACCTGCCTAACTTTCTACCTACAATACCTACCTACAAGGGGATTATCTGCCTAACATTCTACCTACCTATCTACATACCTACAGATGATTACCTGCCTCGCTACTTACCTAACTACTTATCAAAATATCTATAGTGGGATTACCTGCCTAACTTCCTACCTTCTTTGCCTTACCCAGAATGCGGTCAGCCCACACTATGCCATGACATCTCGTTTGTGAGGGCCTCATCGTCAAGTTTTGCCTAAGGCCTCACAAAGTTTAGAGCCCCTTCTGTGTAAGGTGATAGTATTTGTCCTTGTATACTGGTATTATTGGTAATATTTGTCTCAGTATAGAGGATTTGGTCAGTAACAGTATGATGGTAATATATGTATGGTGATAATATTCCTCCTTGTATACTGGTATCATTCATAATATTGGTCTCAGTATACAGGATTTGATCAGTAACAGGATGATAATATGTATAGTGCTATTATTCCTCCTTGTATACTGTTATTATTGTCAGTTTACTGCAGTTATTTTGTAGGTGTATGCCTTATTTAGAGGTATATGTTATTATAATGTTTTGTAAAGGGGAGGAGCTCATAATACATCCACGACCCTCCCCCTATGGGTGAAAAAATTCTTGCCTGGGGTGCAAAATAGTCTATCACCGGCCCTGAGTAAGCATTTCATTTAAGTGAACTTTTATTGCCATAAATAAGTGAAAAAATATTTTACAATTCTATTCCATGTGCTAAATTTATTTACAGTCGACTATACGTTAACCAAAGCTGCAGTCTAACTATAATATTTTATTGAGGGTGTGTGGAGAACTTAAGTCTTCAATTAGGGCTGCCTGCCTTTTCTAATGATTCTAAAACGAAGATTAACATGTCGTAACATAGTAACCAGTGGCGTAGCGTGGGTTGTCAGCACCCGGGGCAAGGCAAGTAATTTGCGCCCCCTAACCCGTGGATTTTAGCACTCGAGTCTCTTCCACTAGATTAGTTAAAGAAACCCTTACCCCCTAAGCCCATGTATTGTTTGTTAGGAAAATACTGATGTAATTTAAGTAAAATGCATTAAAATACAAGTTTATTTTCAAACACATTCTCCACATTTTCAGCAGGTCTATGAATACAAATCTACAAATGTAGTAACCTAGCATGGGCCATGCTATTATATGTCGTCTCACAACCATCGCAAACTACAAAAAATATCAAGAACAAAAACTAAACATCAAAATGGAACCATACCCTAGAGATGATCAAAGTCACATGACTTTGGGTATTATAAGTAAGCGGCAAATGTCAGGGGGGAATTTTATGTGCATTATATGGGCACATGACAGGGAGCCCCTGTCATGTGCCCCCACATATATTGGCCCCTGACATGTGCCCCTCACATATAATGCCCCCCTGTCATGTGCCCCCACATATAATGCCCCTTGACATGTGACCCTGACTTATAATGTCCCCTGTCCTGTGCCCCTCACATATAATGCCCCATGTCCTGCGCCCCTCACATATAATGCCCCCCTGACATGTGCCCCTCACAAATAATGCCCCCTGAAGGGGCAGGACAGGGGGCATTATATGGGAAGGGCACTTGTCAGGGGGGGCAATATTTGTGAGGTGCACAGGACATGGGGTATTATATATGAGGGGCACATGACGGGGGGGAGTCCTGTCATGTGCCCCCACATATAATGCCCTCCTGATATGTGCCCCTTACTCATCATTTTCCCCTCTCACTTATAATTTGCTCCCCCCTCCCCTTTCTCACGCCCGTCACCTTTCTCCCACGCTGCGGCTGCTCCATTCCTGCAGTCAGTGAGAGCCGCGGGGACGTGATCTCCGGGCGCCGACGCGATGATGTGATGTGAACTCCAGCCAAATAAAATGACCTTTATATAGCTAAAAAGGTTTAAAAGTTAAACAGATTTGTAAATTACTTCTATTAAGAAATCTTAATCCTTTCAGTACTTATGAGCTTCTGAAGTTGAGTTGTTCTTTTCTGTCTAAGTGATCTCTGATGACACGTGTCTCGGGAACCGCCCAGTTTAGAAGAAAATCCCCATAGCAAACCTCTTCTAAACTGGACGGTTCCCAAGACACGTGTCATCAGAGAGCACTTAGACAGAAAAGAACAACTCAACTTCAGAAGCTCATAAATACTGAAAGGATTAAGATTTTTTAATAGAAGTAATTTACAAATCTGTTTAACTTTCTGGAGCCAGTTGATATATTAAAAAAAAGTTTTTTCCTGGATAACCCCTTTAAAGTTAAATAACATTGTAATGTACAAGTGTAATCTTTGCTGAGCATATACCTTTTTCGCTCAGCTTTTCCTTTAGGCAGTAAGCCCAGTAGTTCTTATCACACATGTTGACAGTTAACACGCCACTTTGCTACATCACACTCCCTTGTCCTCAGCTTAACGAAACAGTGCCTGTGTGGCACACACACCTCCCTCATCTATATTTACTGCTTCTCTAACCATATGACCTGCTCCTCTCTCTCAAGGGCGCCCCTTCCACAGTTCACACAGGAAATAAGCACAGGGGCTGATGTTTGTTCTTTTTGCAGCTCTCAGCTATTTATGAGGGGTATGGGGGTCCTAATGCAACAAATCAGCTGGTATGCCATGTGAAGTCATGGTGAGCATATATATATATATATATATATATATATATATATCTTATTTAAGCTTTTATTTTACTACTTTTGGCTGATTATCGCCTTTAATGTGAAATATACTGTGGGCAAATAGATTTAGATTTCTCAGTAGGCCAGCAGGTTGTTAAAGAAGCTACTGTTCTCTACATAGACCGTGATTTACAGCTTCCAGCAGCTCTTTCTTACTTGTATATGTAAAGACTTAATTTATATGTATTCATTATTTTCTTATTTTTCTTTAATCCTCACTTTTTCCCATTTTTGAATGACATTTGGGGGGCTTCACAACCAATCCCCACTAAAGGACACCACCCATTTTTGGCCTTAAAGGGGTACTCCTCAACTGTTGCCAGAAAGTTAAACAGATTTGTAAATGATTTCTATAAAAAATATCTTTATCCTTCCAGTACTTTTTAGCAGCTGTATGCTACAGAGGAAATTCTTTTCTTTTTGAATTTCTTTTTTTGTCTTGCCCACAGTGCTCTCTGCTGACACCTGATGCCCGTATCAGGAACAGTCCAGTGCAGGAGAAAATCCGCATTGCAAACCTATGCTGCTCTGGACAGTTCCTGACATGGACAGATGTGTCAGCAGAGAGCACTCCACCAGAGTACCCCTTTAAAGACCGAGACAATTTTATTTTTGCCTTTTCTTTATTTCTTCCTCACCTTCTAAGAGACATAACTCTTCGGAATAAAAAGGAAATAATCAGCTCACTCTGTGTTCTGGAAGAAGTCCCAGCGCATGGGAATCCACAGTGCAAGTGGTACACAACATAGAAAAATAGGCCAGCTCTATAGATAAAAGCTTGTCTTTATTCACAATTCAATAAAAATAGCAAAATTGTAGAATACATTGGTAGCCCACTTGAGGGCTTGTTATTTTTGCGACTAATTGTACTTTGTAATGAGGAGAGGCCGAGAGAAGCGCACCTTGTGCCATAACTGCCGGTGTTAGCCTCTGAGCACCCACGCATCTCTGCAGTCCTGGTCCCCGGCTGATCCGGTTAGGAGCTTTGAGTCTGACGCCTGAGCGGTGAGTGCAGAATATTCCCGAATGCTTCACTTGTTCATTTGATACTAAGTCTATCCCTATATCACGTCCTACCACCTCCACTGACTCAATACTGAAGTTATGTAACTGCTGTACCGCTACACATTACCCTCTGAGAAAAAATTTGGATTAAAAAACAGTCCTGCTAGGTTAAGGAAATGAAAATGGAAGAAAAGAAAGAGAAGACAAGGGGAAATATGTCCAATAGATTAAATGACAATTTATTTAAAATATACTAAGATGTCTTCTGCAGGGCCCTTACATCAGACATAAGTTAAAAATAAAAATAAAGTAATAAAAAAGGTGTACTAAAAATGATAATGATAATATGCAGACTTGTTAAAATTGCTGTAATTACTAGCTATTGAAAAAGGGGACCTGGCTCCCCGAAACGCGTCTAGCCAATTCACATATACACTTGCACCCCATCTTTGGCAAAACCAGATGCATCACTCAAATCTCCACCGCAAACAGAGAAGCAGATCGTGTGCTCCACAGACTTCATTTACTTTTGCTGACCATCCAACACTGAAGCATATCCCGAGGAGACTTACCCGATACCGATAAGAGGCACCTGGTGCCAACCTTCTACCCCACTTGGAACCTATATCACATTATCCCTGTGCGCCAGGGTAAAGTGGGAGAGCATCAGGGGACTCCAGCGCTGCAAAACGCACCTGCCTTGCACGCTTACCTAATTCTCATCCCACTCAAAGACACAACTGCACATAGCCCTGCGCCCTCAGGGTAGAATGGGACGGAAATAAGGGTACTGTAGCGCTTCTGCACACACCTGCCGGCACCCACTAACTTTACTTTCGGTTCCTAACATGGCACGGCGCCACCCGAGCCATCACATTGGATTAACGTTGTTCACTGTATAACATCATAGTGCGGAGAAAATCATCATCCTATTACTGTATCAGTACAATACACTAATATCAAATGGAGAGTCTCTAAGCCCTCCTAGTAAGACTGTATTCCAAATGGGAAATTAATTCCTGCAAGCAATTTTAACAAGTCTTCATATTAACATTATCATTTTTAGTACACCTTTTTTATTACTTTATTTTATTTTTAACTTCAGTCTGATGCAAGGGCCCTGCAGACGACATCTTAGTATATTTTAAATAAATTGTAATTTAATCTATTGGACATATTTCCCCTTGTCTTTTCTTTTTTTTCTTCCATTTTCATATCCTTAACCCCTTAAGGACCGAGCCCTTTTTCACCTTAAGGACCGGAGCATTTTTAGCAATTCTGACCACTGTCACTTTAAACATTAATAACTCTGGGATGCTTTTAGTTATCATTCTGATTCCGAGATTGTTTTTTCGTGACATATTCTACTTTAACTTAGTGGTAAAATTTTATGGTAACTTGCATCCTTTCTTGGTGAAAAATCCCCAGATTTGATGAAAAAAATGAAAATTTAGCATTTTTCTAACTTTGAAGCTCTCTGCTTGTAAGGAAAATGGATATTCAAAATAATTTTTTTTGGGGTTCACATATACAACATGTCTACTTTATGGTTGCATCATAAAATTTATGAGTTTTTACTTTTGGAAGACACCAGAGGGCTTCAAAGTTCAGCAGCAATTTTGAAATTTTTCACAAAATTTTCAAATTCGCTATTTTTCATGGACCAGTTCAGGTTTGAAGAGGATTTGAAGGGTCTTCATATTAGAAATACCCCATAAAAGACCCCATTATAAAAACTACACCCCCCAAAGTAATCAAAATGACATTCAGTAAGTGTATTAACCCTTTAGGTGTTTCACAGGAATAGCAGCAAAGTGAAGGAGAAAATTCAAAATCTTCATTTTTTACACTCGCATGTTCTTGTAGACCCAATTTTTGAATTTTTGCAAGGGGTAAAAAGGATAAAATTTTTACTTGTATTTGAAATTCAATTTCTCTCGAGTAAGCACATACCTCATATGTCTATGTTAATTGTTCGGCGGGCGCAGTAGAAGGCTCACAAGGGAAGGAGCGACAAATGGTTTTTGGGGGGCATGTCACTTTTAGGAAGCTCCTATGGTGCCAGGACAGCAAAAAAACACACATGGCATACCATTTTGGAAACTAGACCCCTCGGGGAACGTAACAAGGGGTAATGTGAACCTTTATACCCCACAGGTGTTTCATGACTTTTGCATATGTAAAAAAAAATTTTTTTTTTACCTAATATGCTTGGTTTCCCAAAATTTTTACATTTTTAAAAAGGGTAATAGCAGAAAATACCCCCCAAAATTTGAAGCCCAATTTCTCCTGATTCAGAAAACACCCCATATGGGGGTGAAAAGTGCTCTGCTGGTGCACTACAGGTCTCAGAAGAGAAGGAGTCACATTTGGCTTTTTGAAAGCAAATTTTGCTCTGGGGGCATGCCGCATTTAGGAAGCCCCTATGGTGCCAGAACAGCAAAAAAAAACACATGGCATACCATTTTGGAAACTAGACCCCTCAGGGAACGTAACAAGGGGTAATGTGAACCTTAATGCCCTACAGGTGTTTCACGAATTTTGCATATGTGAAAAAAATTTTTTTTTTTACCAAAAATGCTTGGTTTCCCAAAATTTTTACATTTTTAAAAAGGGTAATAGCAGAAAACACCCCCCCAAAATTTGAAGCCCAATTTCTCCTGATTCAGAAAACACCCCATATGGGGGTGAAAAGTGCTCTGCTGTCGCACTACAGGTCTCAGAAGAGAAGGAGTCACATTTGGCTTTTTGAAAGCAAATTTTGCTCTGGGGGCATGCCGCATTTAGGAAGCCCCTATGGTGCCAGGACAGCAAAAAAAAACAAAACACATGGCATACCATTTTGGAAACTAGACCCCTCGGGGAACGTAACAAGGGGTTAAGTGAACCTTTATACCCCACAGGTGTTTCATGACTTTTGTATATGTAAAAAAAACATTTTTTTTTACCTAAAATGCTTGTTTTCCCAAAAATTTTAAATTTTTAAAAAGGGTAATAGCAGAAAATACCCCCCAAAATTTGAAGCACAATTTCTCCTGAGTACGGTGATACCCCATATGTGGCCCTAAACTGTTGCCTTGAAATACGACAGGGCTCCAAAGTGAGAGCGCCATGCACATTTGAGGCCTAAATTAGGGACTTGCATAGGGGTGGACTTAGGGGTATTCTACGCCAGTGATTCCCAAACAGGGGGCCTCCAGCTGTTGTAAAACTCCCAGCATACCTAGACAGTCAATGGCTATCTGGCAATACTGGGAGTAGTTGTTTTGCAACAGCTGGAGGCTCCGTTCTGGAAACAGTGGCGTGCCAGACGTTTTTCATTTTTATTGGGGAGGGGAGGGGGGCTGTGTAGGGGTATGTGTATATGTAGTGTTTTTTACTTTTTATTTTATTTTTTGTTAGTGTAGTGTAGTGTTTTTAGGGTACAGTCGCACGGGCGGGGGTTCACAGTAGTTTCTCGCTGGCAGCTTGAGCTGCAGCAGAAAATTTGCCGCAGCTCAAATTTGCAGCCGGATACTTACTGCAATCCTCCGCCCATGTGAGTGTACCCTGTACATTCACATTGGGGGGGGGGGGGGGGGGGTGGAACATCCAGCTGTTGCAAAACTACAACTCCCAGCATGTACGGTCTATCAGTGCATGCTGGGAGTTGCAGTTTTGCAACCGCTGGAGGCTCCGTTTTGGAAACAGTGGCGTACCAGACGTTTTTTCATTTTTATTGGAGAGGGGAGGGGGCTGTGTAGGGGTATGTGTATATGTAGTGTTTTTTACTTTTTATTTTATTTTGTGTTAGTGTAGTGTAGTGTTTTTAGGGTACAGTCGCACAGGCGGGGGTTCACAGTAGTTTCTCGCTGGCAGTTTGAGCAGCGGCAGAAAATTTGCTGCAGCTCAAACTTGCAGCCGGATACTTACTGTAATCCTCCGCCCATGGGAGTGTACCCTGTACGTTCACATTGGGGGGGGGGGGAAACATCCAGCTGTTGTAAAACTACAACTCCCAGCATGTACGGTCTATCAGTGCATGCTGGGAGTTGTAGTTTTGCAACAGCTGGAGACACACAGGTTGTGAAACACCGAGTTTGGTAACAAACTCAGTGTTTTGCAACCAGTGTGCCTTCAGCTGTTGCAAAAGCTACAACCCCCAGCATGTAAGGACAGCGGAAGGGCATGCTGGGTCTTGTAGTTATGCAACAGCCGGAGGCATACTACATTGGCTGGGGATGCTGGGGATTGTAGTTATGCAACAGCTGGAGACACACTGGTTTGCTACTTAACTCAGTGTGCCTTCAGCTGTTGCAAAACTACAACTCTCAGCAGTCACCGACAGCCAACGGGCATGCTGGGAGTTGTAGTTATGCAACCACCAGATGCACCACTACAACTCCCAGCATGCACTTTAGCTGTTTGTGCAAGCTGGGAGTTGTAGTTATACAACAGCTGAAGGTACACTTTTCCATAGAAAGAATGTGCTTCCAGCTGTTGCAAAACTACAAGTCCCAGCATGCCCATAAGGGCATGCTGGGAGTTGTGGTGGTCTGCCTCCTGCTGTTGCATAACTACAGCTCCCAGCATGCCCATTTTGCATGCTGGGAGCTGTTGCTAAGCAACAGCAGGAGGCTGTCACTCACCTCCTGCTGCTGCTCTACGATGCCGCCGCACACGTCAGTCCCTCGCCGCCGCCGTCGCTCCTGGGACCCCGATCCCAACATTAACGCTGGGGATCGGGGTCCCCAGCACCCGGGGTGCACGTCCCGCACCCGCTCACGTCCTCCGGAAGAGGGGCGGAGCGGGTTGCGGGAGTGACACCCGCAGCAGGCGCCCTGATTGGTCGGCCGGGAATCCGGGCGACGAATCAGGGCGATCGTGAGGTGGCACCAGTGCCACCTCACCCCTGCTGGCTCTGGCTGTTCGGGGCCGTCAGCCAGTAATTCCGGGTCATCGGGTCACTGGAGACCCGATTGACCCGGAATCCGCCGCAGATCGCTGGACTGTATTGTCCAGCGATCTGCGGCAATCGCCGACATGGGGGGACATAATGACCCCCCTGGGCGATATGCCGGGATGCCTGCTGAACGATTTCAGCAGGCATACGGCCCCGGCTCCCCTCCGGCTAGCGGCGGGGGCCGGAAATGCTCAGGGCGTATCCATACGCCCTCGGTCCTTAAGGAACTTGGAAACGGGGGCGTATGGATACGCCCTATGTCCTTAAGGGGTTAACCTAACAGGACTGTTTTTTAATCCGAATTTTTTCTCTTTTGTCCTGGGCACATAGGGTAATCTGTATCATGCTTGGTTTAGGATTCTGTTTTCTGTAAAGCTCCCAATCAAATTTTTCTTTGTTAATTGGAATACTACTCAGTGGTGCCATCCTACCTCTTCTGACAGACACGTACTTTGTAATGACATCACTCATTTTACCATAAAATGTATGGCAAAACAAAACAAAAATATTATTTGTGAGAAGAAAAAAATGCAGTTAAAATGATACCCATGTTTACATACTTTTCTATTATTGTACTGCTTTAACCCCCCCCCCCCCCTAAAAAAAGCAAAAAACTCAAAGTATGTTTAAGACTGCCCTATTCTGACCCCCTATGCATTTTTTTTGGAATGTGATGTGACTAAAAAGCAGCCTTTTTAACTTTTTTTTTACGTTTACGCCGTTCACCATACTAAGATCATTAACATTATATTTTGATAGTTCAGATACTTACGCAGTTATTTTATTTTTACTATTTTGTTTTACACTTTTTATGTCCCCATAGGGGACCATTTATAGCAATCATTAGATTGCTAATACTGTTCAGTGCTATGCATAGGCATAACACTGATCAGTATTATTGGCAGTCTGCTAGAAGGCAGACCAGAGAAGAAGACCCCATGATGACGGCAGGAGGCAGATAAGGTGACCTCTGTCCACCATCTTGGATGAGCAGATCTCCGCAGGTGTGCAGTGGTAGATCCGATCAGCCATTTGAAGTATAGCATTGCAGCAGATGTCGCGATCAGTATTGATCAAGGCATCTGAGGGATTTGTGGTGGACATCAGCGCGATCGATAATGTCTGCCATTACCAGTGGGTCCCTGGCAGCTGATAGCATGCCTGCCGTGCATGAAAAATCCCCTCCCCCAATAAAAAAGTAAAACGTCCGTTTTTTCCTATTTTACCCCCAAAAAGCGTAAAAAACATTTTTTATAGACATATTTGGTATCGCCGCGTGCGTAAATGTCCGAACTATTAAAATAAAATGTTAATGATCCCGTACGGTGAACGGCGTGAACGAAAAAATTTTTAAAAAATCCAAAATTCCTACTTTTTTAATACATTTTATTAAAAAAAAAATTATAAAAAATGTATTAAAAGTTTTTTATATACAAATGTGGTATCAAAAAAAAGTACAGATCATGGCGCATAAAATGAGCCCCCATACCGCCGCTTATACTGAAAAATAAAAAAGTTATAGGTCATCAAAATAAAGGGATTATAAACGTACTAATTTGGTTAAAAAGTTTGTGATTTTTTTTAAGCGCAACAATAATATAAAAGTATATAATAATGGGTATCATTTTAATCGTATTGACCCTCAGAATAAAGAACACATGTCATTTTTACCAGAAATTGTACGGCGTGAAAACAAAACCTTCCAAAATTAGCAAAATTGCGTTTTTCGTTTTAATTTCCCCACAAAAATAGTGTTTTTTGGTTGCGCCATACATTTTATGATATAATGAGTGATGTCATTACAAAGGACAACTGGTCGCGCAAAAAACAAGCCCTCATACTAGTCTGTGGATGAAAATATAAAAGAGTTATGATTTTTAGAAGGCGAGGAGGAAAAAATGAAAACGTAAAAATTAAATTGTCTGAGTCCTTAAGGCCAAAATGGGCTGAGTCCTTAAGGGGTTAACCCCTTAGGGACTAAGCCCATTTTCACCTTAAGGACTTTTTTGCAATTCTGACCATTGTCACTTTATGCATTAATAACTCTGGGATGCTTTTACCTTTTATTCTGATTCAGAGATTGTTTTTTCTTGACATATTCTACTTTAACATAGTGGTAAATTTTTGTCGTTACTTGCATCCTTTGGTGAAACATTAAAAAATTTCCTGAAAATTTAGGAAATTTAGCAATTTTTGAAAACATCTTTGAAACTTTCTGCTTGTAAGGAAAATGGACATTCCAAATAAATTATATACTGATTCACAATTACAATATGTCTATTTTATGTTGGCATCAGAAAGTTGACATGTTTTTATTTTTTGAAGACATTAGAGGGCTTCAAAGTATAGCAGCAATTTTTCAAATTTTCAGGAAAAATTGAAAATTGGAATTTTTTAGGGACTAGTTAAGTTTGAAGTGGATTTGAGGGGACTTTCTGTGAGAAATACCACATAAATGACCCCATTATAAAACCTGCACCCCTCAAAGTCCTCAAAATGACATTCCTAAAGTTTGTTACCCCTTTAGGTGTTTCACAGGAATAGCAGCAAAGTGAAGGAGAAAATTCAAAATCTTCATTTTTTTCACTCACATGTTCTTGTAGAGCCATTTTAGAATTTTTACAAGGGTAAAAGGAGTGAAATCCCCCCAAAGTTTGTAACCCAATTTCTCTCGAGTAAGGAATTACCTCATATGTGGATGTAAAGTGTTCTTTGGGCACAGTAGAGGGCTCAGAAGGGAAGGAGCAACAATGCGATTTTGGAGAGTGAATTTTGCTGAAATGGGTTTTGGGGAGCATGTCACTAAAAACACATGGCATGCTATTTTGAAAACTACACCCCTCAAGGAACGTAACAAGGGGTACAGTGAGCCTTAACACCCCACAGGTGTTTGACGACTTTTCGTTAAAGTCGGGTGTGTAAAGGATATTCTTTTTTTATTCTCTAAAATGCTGGTATTTCCCCAAATTTTACATTTTTTAAAGGGGTAATTGGAGAAAATGCCCCCTCAAAATTTGTAACCCCATATAGTTACATAGTAAGTATGGTTGAAAAAAGACATACGTCCATCAAGTCCAACCAGGGGATTGAAGGGAAGGATGTAAGGGGATAAGGGAAAGGGATGTAGTTTTATAATTCTGCATAAGCATTAATGTTATTTTGTTCCAGGAATGTATCTAACCCTGCTTTAAAGCTGTTAATTGTTCCTGCTGTGACCAGTTCCTGAGGTAGACCGTTCCATAAATTCACAGTCCTCACGGTAAAGAAGGCGTGCCGCCCCTTTAGACTAAACCTTTTCTTCTCCAGACGGAGGGAGTGCCCCCTCGTCCTTTGGGGGGGTTTAACCTGGAACAGTTTTTCTCCATATTTTTTGTATGGGCCATTTATATACTTATATACGTTTATCATATCCCCCCTTAAACGTCTCTTCTCAAGACTAAACAATTGTAACTCCTTTAATCGCTCCTCATAGCTAAGATGTTCCATGCCCCATATTA
Organism: Hyla sarda; assembly: GCF_029499605.1. Classification (NCBI taxonomy): domain Eukaryota; kingdom Metazoa; phylum Chordata; class Amphibia; order Anura; family Hylidae; genus Hyla; species Hyla sarda. The sequence goes on along the minus strand of NC_079189.1, from coordinate 181,093,476 downwards.
GTTTAGTCGCGCGTCTCTGCACCCTTTCCAACTCCGCAGTGTCCCTTTTATGAACAGGCGACCAAAACTGAACAGCATATTCCAGGTGAGGCCGTACCAATGCTTTATAAAGGGGGAGTATTATGTCCCTGCCCCTCGAGTCCATGCCTCTTTTTATACATGACAATATCCTGCCGGCTTTGGAAGCAGCAGCCTGACATTGCATGCTATTTTGTAGTCTGTGATCTACAAGTACACCCAGATCCTTCTCTACCAGTGACTCTGCCAGTTTAATCCCCCCTAAGACATACGACGCATGCAGGTTATTAGTACCCAGATGCATAACTTTACATTTATCCACATTGAACCTCATTTGCCAAGTGGATGCCCAGACACTTAGTCTATCCAAGTCATCTTGTAACTTATACACATCCTCTATAGACTGTACCGTGCTACAAAGCTTGGTGTCATCTGCAAAGATAGAAACAGAGCTGTTAATACCATCCTCTATATCATTGATAAATAAATTAAACAGCAGCGGGCCCAGTACTGAACCTTGGGGTACACCACTAATAACCGGGGACCAATCAGAGTACGAATCATTTACCACCACTCTCTGGGTACGATCTATGAGCCAGTGTTCAATCCAGTTACAAACTAAAGTTTCCAAGCCCAAGGACCTTAACTTACCTGTCAGATGTCTGTGAGGGACAGTATCAAATGCTTTGGCAAAATCCAGAAACACTATATCCACAGCCATTCCTCTGTCAAGGCTTCTACTCACCTCTTCATAAAAGCAAATTAGATTGGTTTGACAACTTCTATCCTTAGTAAACCCATGCTGGCTATCACTTATAATACTATTATCCCCTATGTATTCCTGTATGTAATCCCTTATAAGTCCTTCAAACAATTTACCCACAATGCACGTTAGACTTACCGGTCTATAATTGCCTGGCGAAGACCTAGAGCCCTTCTTGAAGATTGGTACCACATTCGCCTTGCGCCAGTCCCTTGGCACAATACCAGACACCAGAGAATCTCTAAATATCATGAACAAGGGTACAGATATTACTGAACTTACCTCTCTAAGAACTCTTGGGTGTAGTCCATCCGGCCCTGGAGATTTGCTTACATTTACTTTACTTAACTTACCTTGTACCATCTCTACATTAAGCCAGTTCAATACATTATATGATGTGTTACCAGCACTGACCTGACCAATGTCAGCTCCTTCTTCCATAGTATATACAGAACTAAAGAACCCATTCAGTAGCTCCGCCTTCTCTTGATCGCCCGTGACAACCTCCCCATTATCATTATTAAGGGGTCCTACATGCTCTGTCCTTGGTTTTTTTGTATTTATATATCTAAAAAAATATTTAGGATTAGTTTTGCTTTCTTCGGCCACCTGTCTCTCATTTTGAATTTTTGCTGTTTTTATTACATTTTTACAGATTTTATTAAGCTCCTTGTACTGTTTAAATGTTATAGCTGACCCATCAGATTTGTATTTTTTGAAGGCTATTTTTTTGTTGTTTATTGCTCTTTTAACCTCATTTGTCAGCCATGTAGGATTTAGTTTTAATCGTTTATATTTGTTCCCCTTTGGTATATATTTAGCTGTATAGTTATTTAGAGTTGATTTAAAGATGTCCCATTTACCTTCTGTATCAGTATTTGAGAACACCTCCCCCCAGTCTATGTCCTGTAGTGCAGCCCTCAGCCCAGGGAAATTTGCCTTTTTAAAGTTATATGTTTTTGCTTTCCCCGTCTGTCTTTGTTTTCTACATTTTAAGTCAAAAGTAACTATATTGTGGTCGCTATTACCAAGGTTTTCCCGCACAGTTACATTACCAACCAGCTCTGCGTTGTTGGAAATGATCAGATCCAACAAGGCATCACTTCTTGTTGGGTCCTCCACAAACTGGCCCATAAAATTATCCTGCAATAAATTTAGGAATTTTCTCCCCTTTGTAGTTTTAGCCAACCCCCGGCCCCAATCTATATCTGGATAGTTAAAATCTCCCATTATTACCACTGTACCTGCCCGGGCGGCCCTCTCTATTTGTTTATACAGCCGACCTTCTATCTCTTCAGTGATATTAGGGGGTCTGTAAATTACACCAAATATTATTTTTTCAGTATTTCCCTCCTTTTGTAATTCTACCCACAGTGATTCCACCTCCTCAGAATCATCACACACTATGGCATCGTTCACACTGACTTTCATACCACTTCTTACATACAGACAGACTCCACCACCTTTTCTGTTCATTCTATCCTTGCGAAACAATGTAAACCCCTGCAGATTAACAGCCCAGTCATGCGAGGAGTCCAGCCATGTCTCAGTGACCCCAACTATATCAATATGTTCCTCCAGTATCAAGGCCTCAAGCTCCCCCATTTTATTTGCTAGGCTTCTGGCATTTGTGAACATACACTTTACATTTCCATTAAGTTTTACACATATAGTCTCACTAATGGGATTTTCAGAGTTATTGGGGTTAATGTCATTTTTTGAGTTATAAGGGCTAATTGTACTATTTAAGTTATTGGGGCTAATGGGATTTTTTGAGTTATTGGGTCTAACGTTATTATTTAAGTTATTGGGGCTAATGGGATTTTTTGCGTTATTGCGTCTAACGTTGTTATTTAAGTTATTGGGGCTAATGGTATTTTTTGAGTTAATGGGGCTTATTGTAGTTATTGAGTTATTGGGGCTAATGGAATTTTTTGAATTATTGGGATTACAATTTTTCGGGCTACATTTATTTTTACAGCTGGTTTGTAACGCATGAATCTCCTTATCCACTGTTCTTAACCTCCCCCCACAGGACTCCTCTCCACCCGCCATTATGTCCTGACCCCTCTCTAACCTATCCATCCCACTGTCTGCTTTCTTTGCTTTATTATCCTCCCCCCACTCACCTAGTTTAAATACTCAGCCACCCCTTCCAGGATTCTCTCCCCCAGCACAGCAGACCCCCTTCCATTCAGGTGCAAATTATCCGTAGAATAGAGTTTGTACCCCAATGAAAAGTCAGCCCAGTGCTCTAAAAACCCAAACCCTTCCCCCTCACACCACGACTTAAGCCATGCATTTAACTCCCTAAGGTCCCGCTGTCTTTCCTGCGATGCGCATGGCACAGGAAGTATTCCAGAGAACACAACCTTAGAGGTCCTTCCCTTCAGCTTGGCACCTAGTTCCTTGTAATTATTCTTCAAGGACCTCCACCTACCATGTATTCTGTCGTTGGTTCCCACATGGACCACGACAGCTGGGTCATCCCCAGCCCCCCCTAGTAATTTGTCCACCCTTTCCACCACATGCCGAACCCTGGCACCAGGGAGACAGCAAACCATTCGGTTGAGGTGATCTTGGCGACAAATTATTCTATCCGTCTTCCTGATTATAGAGTCCCCTACCACAACTAACTGTCTTGGCCTACCTGCGTTACCATCCCCCACACTACTAGTTGAGCTGTTCCCCCGGCTGTTAGGGAGACCAGTATCCACTAGGGTTGCCATCTCTGATACTGAGGCCCTCGCATCATCGCCCAACTTGGCAATTTTACTTGGGAGATCAGAAGCAGAAGTGACCTTCCTTTTCCTTGCCCCCTTTCCAGTCCCTCTAACTACATTAACCCAGCTCCCTACTTGGGCCTCCTGGCTAGTTTCTCCAACCTCCATTTCTGCCCCACTAACTGCTTGCTCTGTAAGATTGTCAATCGCCCTCAATGTTGCATTTTGCTCCTCTAGATCTCTAATACGAGCTTCCAGGTGGGCAACATGCTCACATTTGTCACAGCGGTATGCACCCTGAAGCTGCTGCTCCAGAGATGTATACATGTGGCACAATGTGCACTGAAGAAAACCTCCAATCCTGCTGTCCATATCCTTGGTGACAAACAGCTGTTATTAACTATTAAGAAAAACTACTTTTATCAAGGGAGTGTAATACTTACAGTTACAGTGGGTCCTGCTTACAACTCCTGCTTTCTAAACTTCTGCTTATAAAACTTCTCAAATGTAACACTTAATAATACCACACTTTAGAATACAGACCCAGCTTCAGCTAGACTCAGTCAGAGCAGGGCTCACAGAGTTTCCCAGTTAGTTTTATACACCTGAGAGCAGTTAATCAATTAACCCCTCCCCCAGGTGTGCTACAGACAGGAGAAAAAAAAAAAAAAAAAAAAAAAATGCAAGGGCTATGCAACCGCTGGAGACCCCCTGTTTGGAAAACAATGATCCACAGTATACTTAGCACATGAACTTCTGCTTATAAAACTTCTCAAATGTAACACTTAATAATACCACACTTTAGAATACAGACCCAGCTTCAGCTAGACTCAGTCAGAGCAGGGCTCACAGAGTTTCCCAGTTAGTTTTATACACCTGAGAGCAGTTAATCAATTAACCCCTCCCCCAGGTGTGCTACAGACAGGAGAAAAAAAAAAAAAAAAAAAAAAAATGCAAGGGCTATGCAACCGCTGGAGACCCCCTGTTTGGAAAACAATGATCCACAGTATACTTAGCACATGAACTTCTGCTTATAAAACTTCTCAAATGTAACACTTAATAATACCACACTTTAGAATACAGACCCAGCTTCAGCTAGACTCAGTCAGTTTATATGTGGATGTAAAGTGCTCTGCATGCGAACCATAATGCTCAGAAGAGAAGGAGCGCCATTGAGCTTTTGGAGAGAGAATTTGTTTGGAATGGAAGTCGGAGGCCATGTGCGTTTACAAAGCCCCCATGATGCCAGAACAGTGGACCCCCCACCACATGTGACCCCCATTTTTGAAACTACACCGCTCACTAAATGTCATTGTAATGTCCCAGTACAGGATATACTCATGTACAGTACTTAAGCCCTGTCAGGTTGAGTCTCTCATTGTCCTAGGGGCTTTCCTGCAGCCTAATGTTATGTATAGTGTTGTAAATATAGTGCATAATGTTATGTATATAAAGTATAAAGGACCTTTAAGGACCTTTGGAGGTATCACCTTTTATGTTCACATGATGTGTTATGTTACCCATAGAACACCAGTAGACCACCTGACTTGCAGCTTGACATATGGGCTTATTGCTCGATCCCCCTTTATAAGAGGGGGAGCTATTACAATCGTTCTCTTCTACCTCACTCATAGATCCTGAGGAACAGCAAAGCACAGATATCACAGATCCTGTGTCCAGTACACCTGGAGGCCATAAAGCCTGCACACCTGCCACATTGTCAGTAAGTCAACTCATCTATATCTGCTGTCTCTACCAAAGTCAAGTCACTAATCAAGTCAATTATAGGCAGAATGGCTGTATTGAAGTCTGAGCCAAAAGTACTGCAATTCCCAGCAAGCTGCAAGGCCCTTTCCATGTTACTGGTCGACTCTCTAGGATTCTGGCCTAGCTGTAAAGACTTTAACAACTGTCTAACCTCAGTAAAGCTATCGTTAACCCTTACCTGGTCTTGGACTATTATTGCCCTGCTAACCTTGGGATAGCAGTGCTACCGTTTGGGGGGTTACCGAAAAACCACTCTGGCGTCATGAACATTAGGGGTTAATAACCTCTTGCCCCATCCACTTATACCCTTCACACCCATTGGTCACACCACAACTTTGGCGTCACCACATAATAAGGGATGCAGTGAGCATTTACACCCCACTGGTGTTTGATAGATCTTTGGAACAGTGGGCTGTGCAAATGAAAAATTTTATTTTTCATTTTCACAGACCACTGTTCCAAAAATCTGTCAGACACCTGTGGGGCATAAATGCTCACCTTATTACATTATATGATGGGGTCACATGTGGGGGTGGGGGTCCATTGTTCTGGCACTATGTGGGCTTTGTAAACACATGTGGCCTTCAATTCCGGACAAATTTTCTCTCTAAAAGCCCACTGGCGCTCCTTCTCTTCTGAGCATTGTAGCGCACTTTACATCCACATATGGTGTATGATCTTACTCAGAAGAAATGGGGTTACACATTTTGGGGGGCTTTTTTCCTATTTTCCCTTGTGAAAATGAAAAATTTAGGGTAACACCAGCAATTTTGTGAAAATGTATTATTTTTTTCCATTTTCCCATCCAACTTTAACGAAAATTCATCTTACACCTGGTGGGTGTTAAGGCTCCCTATACCACTTGTCTTGTTATGTTACGTGAGGGGTGAAGTTTCCAAAATGGGGTCATATGTGGGTATTTCTTTTTTAGCGTTTATATCAGAACTGCTGTGAAATCAGCCACCCCTGTGCAAATCACCAATTTAGGCCTCAAATGTACATAGTGCGCTCTCACTCCTGAGCCCTGTTGTGCGCAGAGCATTTAACGTCCACATACAGGAGAAATTGTGTTATAAATTTTAGGGGTCTTGTTTTTCTTTTACCTCTTGTGAAAATGAAAAGTATGTAGCAACACCAGCATGTATATTTTTTTACACTAACAGGATGGTGTAGAACCCAACTTTTCCTTTTCATAAGGGGTAAAAGGAGAAAAAGCGCCCCCAAAATTTGTAACGCAATTGTTCCCGAGTATGGAAATACTCCATATGTGGCCCAAAACTGTTTCCTTAAAATACGACAGGACTCCGAAGTGTGAGAGCGCCATGCGCATTTGAGGCCTGAATTGGGAATTTGCCGGATGCAAGTGTTAAAACTGCCTCCACCCCCAAAAATATTCCACAGCAGTGATTCCCAAACAGGGTGCCTCCAGCTGTTGCTAAACTCCTAGCATGCCTGGACAGTCAGTGGCTGGCCGGCAATGCTGGGAGTTATTGTTTTGCAACAGATGGAGGCTCCGTTTTGGACACACTTCCATTTGAGACGTTTTTCATTTTTATTGGGGGGACAGTGTAAGGGTGTGTATATGTAGTGTTTTACCCTTTGTTTTGTGTTAGTGTAGTGTAGTGTAGTGTTTTTGGGGTACATTCACACAGGCGGGGGATTATGGTGAGTTTCCCGCTAGGAGTTTGAGCTGCAGCAGAAAATTTGCCGCAGCTCAAACTTGAAGCAGGAAACTCACTGTAAACCCCTGCCCGAGTAAACCTCCAGCTGTTGCGAAACTACAACTCCCAGCATGTACTGATTGCCGAAGGGCATGCTGGGAGTTTTAGTTATGCAACAGCTGGAGGCATGCAACTACAACTCCCAGCATGCCGAGACAGCTGTTGGCTGTTCGTGCATGCTGGGAGTTGTAGTTTTGGAAGGTTTAGAGGGCCAGGGTTTAGAGACCACCGCACAGTGATCTCCAAACTGTGGCCCTCCAGATGTTGCAAAACTACAAATCCCAGCATGCCCAGATAGCAAACTGCTGTGTGGGCATGCTGGGAGTTGTAGTTTTGCAAGATCTAGAGGACCACAGTTTAGGAAACCAATGCACAGTGATCTCCAAACTGTACCCTCTATATCTTGCAAAACTACAAATCCCAGCATGTCCAAACAGCAAACGACTGTCTGGGCATGCTGGCAGTTGTAGTTTTGCAACATCTGGAGGGCTACAGATTAGAGACCACTGTATAGTGGTCTCCAAACTGTGGCCCTCCAAATGTTGCTAGGCAACAACTCACCGGGTAAGTTGCAGGATCGCCGCCACCTAGGCAGGAGCCACCCGCTATAGGTGGGGGACCTCCGCTGCCGCTCCCAGCACAGTTCTCCCACTCTGCCCGGACTACTGTGGGTGAGCAGAGCAGGGGAACCAAACTTTAACCCCCAGCCCCCATCTACTATTGGCTTCTGAGCAAGCAATAGCAGGGATAGGAGAGGTGGCACCCCTGCCACCTCACTCCTACCTCTTCAGGGGGATTGGGGCTGTCTTATACAGCCCCAATCCTCCTTATTTTCCAGGTCCCGTATGACCCGAAATCGCCACAGATCGCCAGTCTGAATTGGCCGACATAAGGTGGACTCTGGACCCCCCCCCCTCCAAGGCGTTGGCACAGGATACCAGCTGAATGATTTCAGCAGGCATTCTGGTCCGGTCCCCACTGGGGGAGCGGCTTGGACCAGAATTCCCAGGGGCGTACAGGTATGCCCTGGGTCCTTAAAGGGGTACTCCGGTGCTTAGACATCTTATCCCCTATACAAAGGATAGGGCATAAGATGCCTGATCGCGGGAGTCCCGCCGCTGGGGACCCCCGTGATCTTGCACGCGGCACCCCGTTTGTAATCAGTCCCCGGAGCTATCACGCCCCCTCCCGGAGGCTTGCATTGAGGGGCGGAGCGTGACATCACACGGCGGCGGGGGTGTGACGTCACATGCTGCCCGCCCTATAGTCGCCGGTAATCAGTCCCGGAGCGAACACACTCCGGGGACTGATTACAAAAGGGGTGCCGCATGCAAGAGCACGGGGGTCCCCAGCAGCAGGACTCCCGCGATCAGGTATCTTATGCCCTATTTTAGTTGAAATTTTCATACTTTTGGAAATTTGAAAAGTACATCTTTCTTTTATGTGCAATGTAAAGTCTGCAGAAACTTAGAGGAGGTAGAACATAGGAAACCCCCCCCCCCCCCCCCGAATAACCCCATTTTAAAATCTAGACCCCTCAAGGTATTCATTAGGGGGTATAGTGAGCACTTTAAGACCATAGATTCTTGGCAGGAATTATTACAGAGACAGGGTTAACAATTCAAAATTTGCTTTTTTTCACAAATGCATCATTTATGGGACATATTTTTTGTACATCGCTTCTGATGCACCCTATATTGTATTGAGCTGCTCGGCCCGTGTTTGGAAATACCCCCGCTTAGGCCATATTTGGTTTCTTGGCCACGTGGTAGGACCCAGAAGGAGAGGAGCGCCATTTGGCTTTCAGGGCATAATTTTTGACCAAATGGATTATAGGCCACACTTCATACCTACAAAGGGTTTTAGCTGCCAGAATCATACAGAACTCCCACAAGTGACCTCATTTTGGAAACTGCACCCCCTAAAGTATTCACCTAGACCAAAAGGGAGTACTTTGAGTCCTTTTTGTGTAGCTGCAATGGTTTCAAAGTTGCTTTTTTTCACAAATGCCTCATTTGTGGAACATATTTTTTGTACATTGTGTCTGAAAAGTAGAAAATGCGCCCCATATTTTATTACGCTGTTTGTCCCGTGTTCGGTTATACCCCCGCTTAGGCCATATTTGGTTGCATGGCCACATGGTAGGACCCAAAGGGAGAGAAGCGCCATTTGGCTTTCAGGATATCATACAAATTATAAGCTTCACTTCAACTTGCAAAGCATTCTAGCTGTCAGAACAATACTGCACCCCCAGAAGTGACCCCATTTTTGAAACTACAGCCCCTAAAGTATTCACCTAGGGCAAAAGTGAGTATGTTGAGCCCTTATTGTGTAGCTAGAATTATTTCAAAGTCAGTAGAAAAAAATTTGAAATTTACTTTTTTTTCACAAATTCTTTATTTGTGTGACAGTGCCTTGCTAGAAATTCTGCAGGGTGCCCAAACTTTTGCAGACGCCATTTTTTTTTGTTTTCTGTTATTTTGAAAGTGTAAATGATGGAAATAAAATCTAACTTTTGTTGACATATTATAAGAATGTCTAATCTGTAATTTGATGCCTTTTGGAGATTTTTCTATCTTTCCTTGGCTTCTTTATGCACAATAATACAAATTTTTACCTGGGGTGCCAAAGCTTTTGATCCCCACTGTATATATATATATATATATATATATATATATATATATATATAAAATATATATATATATATACAGTCACTAAAATGGATGATTAGATCGCCCGCAGCTCTGCCGCAGCAATCGGATCATCCAGAATGGCAGACGGAGGTCCCCTCACCTGCCTCCGCTGCCTTCCACAGGTCTACTGCTCTGGTCTACGATCGTGCAGATCAGAGCAGAAGATGACCAATAACACTGATCAGTGCTATGCCCGATGCATAGCACTGAACAGTATTAGCAATCGAATGATTGCTATAAATAGTCCCCTATGGGGACTATTAAAGTGTAAAAATAAAAGTAAAAAAAAGTTTGAAAAAAGTGAAAAACCCCTCCCCTAATAAAAAAACGTAAATTGTCCCATTTCCCCCATTTCCCCCCCCAAAAAAGTGTAAATAAAAATAAATTTAATAAACTAATTTGGTATCTCCGTGTGCGTAAATATCCGAATTATTAAAATATATTGTTAATGATGCCATATGGTGAACGGCGTGAACGTAAAAAAAAATAGCTGCTTTTTTTTACCATTTTATTCCCCCAAAAATTATAAAAAATGTATTAAAAGTTTTATATATGCAAATATGGTATCAATAAAAAGTACAGATCATGGCTCAAAAAATTAGCCCTCATACCGCCGCTTATATGGGAAAAGGTTTTCAAAATAGAGGGATTTTAAACGTACTAATTTTGTTCAAAAGTTTGTGATTTTTTTTAAGCGCAACAGTAATAGAAAAGTATGTTATCATGGGTATCATTTTAATCGTATTGACCCAAATAATAAAGAACACGTCATTTTTACCGTAAATTGTACAGCGTGAAAATGAAAAATTTTCTTCTTAATTTTCCCATACACATAGTATTTTTTTGGTTGCGCCATACTTTTTATGGTAAAGTGAGTGATGGCATTATAACGGACAACTGGTCGCGCAATAAACAAGCCCTCATACTAATCTGTGGATGAAAACATAAAAGAGTTATGATTTTTTGAAGGTGAAGAGGAAAATATGAAAAAGGAAAAATATAATTGTTTTTAAGGCCAAAATGGGCTGAGTCCTTAAGGGGTTAAGGAAAAGGGCCAGGTGTCCAGTGACATGATACTTCTGGCTGTTACTGTATGAATTGTCTGTTCCCGAGAGACACTTTTGTCTCTTTTCACTAATGTACATAAGATGTTGGATAACTCCACTTTCCATGTCATGATTTATCAGTATTAGGTTTCTCATTCTGATTCCATCTGTTCCTTGCACTCTCTTCCATGATAAACGTTGCCTGCTTTGTTTTTGCCATATGGTTATTCTTTTCGTGCCCAACTATATTAGTTTGGATCTTTGCTTGGATAGAATCAGTATGGTATTGGTGTCCAAATGAATGTCAGCTGCAAATACCATTCTGAACATTGTATGCTATGTAAAATAGGCTAATATCACAATATAGTTAATGTCACTATTGACTTTTATATAAACATAATGAAGATTGTTCACACTCCCATCTGGCTGCTGTCCTGTTGCTGTTCCACATTTTCTGTCCTGCTTCTTCATTGTCTGTGCCCTGACATTTTTGCTTTCGTTGACTGCCATTCTAAGGACTTTCCCAGGTTTCCCTTAGACTTTATGCCCAAATCTAGACGGTGTCAAACAAGTTACAACTCTAATGATCCACCCTTTTCACAGTGGAAAATGCTCATAGAAGTACTCATGCAGGGCTTTATACAAGCTACATTAATAATAACATTTTATTAAAAAATGTCAGCCACCTATGGAGAAAGCTTAGGAGATAAATGCATGTTGTGTTGTTATTAAATTCATGGAAATCACTGCAGTGACAAGGTGATCATCTGTGCATGCATTTTCCTGTGTTGAGGCATGGACCAGCTAGAGCAGATCAGGGTGGACCTGAACATCAACAGCAGGTAAGGTCAGGTAAGTACTCATTTTCTTTATTATTTTTACCCAGTTTGCCCCTTTTTATTATCTGATGATGAATAGGTTTAAAATACTATTCTGTATCTAGGAGTCCCAAACTGATTTATTTTATTTTATTTTTAGATAGTATTGGCTTTTGCATTCCATTGTGGAATGGTAGGGTAAATGGTGTGAGTTGGATTCCAAGCAGATACTTATTCCCTATAATGGATAACGTGTAATTGTGGGAGCACCCCCTTTAAGGTTATATAGAATTAAAGGGGTACTCCGGTGGAAAACTTTTTTTTTTTTTATCAACTGGTGCCAGAAAGTTAAACAGATTTGTAAATTACTTCTATTAAAAAATATTAATCCTTCAAGTACTTATTAGCTGCTGACATCACGAGCACAGTGCTCTCTGCTGACATCTCTGTCCATTTTAGGAACTGTCCAAAGCAGAAAATGTTTGCTATGGGGATTTTCTCCTACTCTGGACAATTCCTAAAATGGACGGAGAAGTCAGCAGAGAGCACTGTGCTCATGATGTCAGCAGAGAGCTCTGTGTTCCAAAAAGAAAAGAATTTCCTCTGTAGTATTCAGCAGCTAATAAGTACTGGAAGGATTAAGTTTTTTTAATAGAAGTAATTTACAAATCTGTTTAACTTTCTGGCACCAGTTGATTTAAAAAAACAAAAACAAAAAAAAAGTTTTCTATCGGAGTACCCCTTTAAATTACAGTTTGTGGCTAGGTAAATGGAGAGTTAGGCTTGGAAAGACCAAGTTAAGACAGATGTTTTAATATCTCTGATTTGGCATAGTTACATAGTTAGTACGGTCGAAAAAAGACATATGTCCATCAAGTTCAACCAGGGAATTAAGGGGTAGAGGTGTGGCGCGATATTGGGGAAGGGATGGGATTTTATATTTCTTCATAAGCATTAATGTTATTTTGTTCCATGAATGTATCTAATCCTGTTTTAAAGCTGTTAATTGTTCCTGCTGTGACCAGTTCCTGAGGTAGACCGTTCCATAAATTCACAGTCCTCACGGTAAAGAAGGCGTGTCGCCCCTTGAGACTAAACTTTTTCTTCTCCAGACGGAGGGAGTGCCCCCTCGTCCTTTGGGGGGGTTTAACCTGGAACAGTTTTTCTCCATATTTTTTGTATGGGCCATTAATATACTTATATACGTTTATCATATCCCCCCTTAAACGTCTCTTCTCAAGACTAAACAATTGTAACTCCTTTAATCGCTCCTCATAGCTTAGATGTTCCATGCCCCATATTAGTTTAGTCGCGCGTCTCTGCACCCTTTCCAACTCCGCAGTGTCCCTTTTATGGACAGGTGCCCAAAACTGAACAGCATATTCCAGGTGAGGCTGTACCAATGCTTTATAAAGGGGGAGTGTTATGTCCCTGTCCCTTGAGTCCATGCCTCTTTTGATACATGACAATATCCTGCCGGCTTTGGAAGCAGCAGCCTGACATTGCATGCTATTCTGTAGTCTGTGATCTACAAGTACACCCAGATCCTTCTCTACCAGTGACTCTGCCAGTTTAATCCCCCCTAAGACATACGACGCATGCAGGTTATTAGTACCCAGATGCATAACTTTACATTTATCCACATTGAACCTCATTTGCCAAGTGGAGGCCCAGACACTTAGTCTATCCAAGTCATCTTGTAACTTATGCACATCCTCTATAGACTGTACCGTGCTACAAAGCTTGGTGTCATCTGCAAAGATAGAAACAGAGCTGTTAATACCATCCTCTATATCATTGATAAATAAATTAAACAGCAGCGGGCCCAGTACTGAACCTTGGGGTACACCACTAATAACCGGGGACCAATCAGAGTACGAATCATTGACCACCACTCTCTGGGTACGATCCATGAGCCAGTGTTCAATCCAGTTACAAACTAAAATTTCCAAACCCAAAGACCTTAACTTACCTGTCAGACGTCTATGAGGGACAGTATCAAACGCTTTAGCAAAATCCAGAAACACTATATCTACAGCCATTCCTCTGTCAAGGCTTCTACTCACCTCTTCATAAAAGCAAATTAGATTGGTTTGACAACTTCTATCCTTAGTAAACCCATGCTGGTTATCACTTATAATACAATTATCCCCTATGTATTCCTGTATGTAATCCCTTATAAGTCCTTCAAACAATTTACCCACAATGCACGTTAAACTTACCGGTCTATAGTTTCCTGGGGAAGACCTAGAGCCCTTTTTGAAGATTGGCACCACATTCGCCTTGCGCCAGTCCCTTGGCACAATACCAGACACCAGAGAATCTCTAAATATCATGAACAGGGGTACAGATATTACTGAACTTACCTCTCTAAGAACTCTTGGGTGCAATCCATCTGGCCCTGGAGATTTGCTTACATTTATATCACTTAACTTACCTTGTACCATCTCTACATTAAGCCAGTTCAGTACATTACATGATGTGTTACCAGCACTGACCTGTCCAATGTCAGCTCCTCCTTCTTCCCTAGTATATACAGAACTAAAGAACCCATTCAGTAGCTCCACTTTCTCTTTATCGCCTGTGACAACCTCCCCATTATCATTATTAAGGGGTCCTACATGCTCTGTCCTTGTTTTTTTTTGCATTTATATATCTAAAAAAATATTTAGGATTAGTTTTGCTTTCTCTGGCCACCTGTCTCTCATTTTGAATTTTTGCTGTTTTTATTACATTTTTACAGATTTTATTAAGCTCCTTGTACTGTTTAAATGTTATAGCTGACCCATCAGATTTGTATTTTTTGAAGGCTATTTTTTTGTTGTTTATTGCTCTTTTAACATCATGTGTCAGCCATGTAGGATTTAGTTTTAATCGTTTATATTTGTTCCCCTTTGGTATATATTTAGCTGTATAGTTATTTAGAGTTGATTTAAAGATGTCCCATTTACCTTCTGTATCAGTATTTGACAACACCTCCCCCCAGTCTATGTCCTGTAGTGCAGCCCTCAGCCCAGGGAAATTTGCCTTTTTAAAGTTATATGTTTTTGCCTTCCCCGCCTGTCTTTGTTTTCTACATTTTAAGTCAAAAGTAACTATATTGTGGTCGCTATTACCAAGGTTTTCCCGCACAGTTACATTACCAACCAGCTCTGCGTTGTTGGAAATGATCAGATCCAACAAGGCATCACTTCTTGTTGGGTCCTCCACAAACTGGCCCATAAAATTATCCTCCAATAAATTTAGGAATTGTTGCCCCTTTGTAGTTTTAGCCAACCCCGGACCCCAATCTATATCTGGATAGTTAAAATCTCCCATTATTACCACTGTACCTGCCCGGGCGGCCCTCTCTATTTGTTTATACAGCCGACCTTCTATCTCTTCACTGATATTAGGGGGTCTGTAGATTACCCCAAATATTATTTTTTCAGTATTTCCCTCCTTTTGTAATTCTACCCATAGTGATTCCACATCCTCCGAATCATCACACACTATGGCATCGTTCACACTGACTTTCATACCACTTCTTACATACAGACAGACTCCACCACCTTTTCTGTTCATTCTATCCTTGCGAAACAATGTAAACCCCTGCAGATTGACAGCCCAGTCATGCGAGGAGTCCAGCCATGTCTCAGTGACCCCAACTATATCAATATGTTCCTCCAGTTCACTTTAAAGTTGCAACAAGTAACTTCAACTATTTATACGGTTTCTGCAAAGGTTATTTTTTTCTTCAATGAAAAGTGATACAATTCTTTACAATATTAATATCAGCTTTCAGAAATTCAATAAGAACTTGTATTGTTTACTTTCAGAAGATATAAATATGTCTTGATCTTATGATAAACACATAGGTGCAAGACGCATTACAAAACACAGCAAATGTAACTATAACGTTACTGTAACGCTCTGACCTCTAGAGGACCAGGAGAAAGAATATTCCGGTAACATCTCTTTGTGCCAACCTCCATAAGCAGTGCCTCCACATTTCTCTGAAAGCTCTGTACAAAGGCAGGATGATCTTCTTTTTCTAGAGGGCAAGAAATCCCTGACTAGACTCACACACAAGAAGTAAGAATAAAAAAATAAATATGTTGGTGGCATTCAAATCACAATTAGGGCATACGGCAACCGAACCCGGTGGGAGAATTTGAAAACCAGATGCTGCCGTACCCCATTTATTTAATTGAGCCTGACAGAGTAAGCTAGCGACTTTGGTTGACACATTTTTGGACCTTATCAATTTTTTAACTGAAAACTGAATGTTTGTACTCAAACAGACCATGGTTTTCAGTCCAGCAACAAAAACAGATACCAAAGTCACTTGCTGACTCCATCTGACTCATTGAAATGAATGGGGAATGAGGCGGTCCAGTGTGTATACGGCAGCAGCCGGTTTATAAGTTCTCCCACAGGATACGGCTGCAGAATGCCCCAATCATGATGTAAAAGCAGCCTTAAGAAAGTTAACTGGTAATCAGGCAAGCAGAAAAGATCTAGATAATTTGCCATGAACGTTTGCATTCATTTAGGATCTGTTTGTTTGCCTTGTTGTTACGCTCTGCGCTCTGGCCGCATGCACCGGCTGTGAGCGCATTGTTCCCCTCTCCTCGGCTGCTGGCTGCGGGCTGGGATTCGTATTGCGGGACGCGCCCGTATGAGAGTCCCAGCCCATCACTTACCATCCTCCGCTCCTGTTGCCTCCTCTGTGTCTCAGCTCCGCTACGCATGTTCCCGTCCCCTAGGGCACTGGAGCTCTAAAATTTAAAGGGCCAGTGCGCCCATAATTATGTTATGCACCTGTCACAAGTCCCTGCACCTCCCCCTCTTCCCTGCCAGATCTTCAGTGTCCCTAGCCTGAGATTAAGCATTCCCTTTTGCCTGTTAGCCTTACCCGTGTATCCAGACCTTTCTCCTGTGTTATTTCACTATATACCTTTGCTGCCTGCCTTGACCTCCTGCTAAGTTTGACTACGCTTCTGCGTCATCCTCCGTTACCTCACCTGCCCAGCTACCTGTGTGGTCGAGCCATGTCGGGGGTAGCGACCTGTGTGTCGCCTGCCACAGAAAGCCCATCTTGCCTTTCGGCGGGCTCTGGTGAAGACCAGCGGCACCTTAGACTCCGCTCCCCGATACGGTCCAAGTCATCTGCCACACAGGTTAGAGGATCCACATCCAGCACTGTTACACTTGTTTTACATACACAGCAGAATCCTCGCCTCAATAGTTCTACTTACATCTCAATAGCAGAACAACAAGTCCCTGAAATGTCTACTCACCTCCTTATTGCAACAAATTGGGTGCTACACTGGGATCTAGCATGGTGTTGCAGTGTTCAGGTGCGAGGACACAAATAAAGTTTCTCCTCTGAGGTAGACTAGTGTTCTGTAGGCAACTCTTGGGCCCCTACATGATCTGCAGATGTGATACTGCTCCAGGATTATTTATTCTCATAATCATTTAGGAATAATACATTGCACTCAAATTATGTTCTTTGTTAAAAAAATTTAGTTTATAACTGACTATGTACTGTCTTCAGTATGTGAAATCACATTGGCTCAATGTTGTGATGCTTTTTTTTAGTTGTTAAAGGGATAAAAATTATTTCTTCTATTCCTTCTGAAACCATAATTTCTGAATATATTTTGTTTTCTGATCTTCTTTGCTTTAATACCCATATGTAATATTCAATCGGATACTAAAACAGACATTATGCAATCTGTGGCCTTCCATGTGTCCAAATTTGACAATGAATAAATGATGAAATCACAAGTTTTTGTATGGCTGAAGATCAAGGTAGGAATCACTTAAGTAGGGGTAATTTAGATCCTGAAAAACAAGAACAAGATCAGTGGATTACTAAATCTTTAATTTGAACAAAATGAAGGTATAAATATGTACTTTATGGTACTGCTAAACAGTTTATTGGCCAGCATGCCCATTCTTGTATAACAGGAAGTTTGATAACAAAAATTTGTATATTCTTGTGTTATAGGAGTTTTCCAATATCAGATCAGTGGGGTGCTGACACTGAACAGCCACAATGAACAGCCATTGCTCTGGCATACAAAGAGAAACAGAGCTGGAAGCAGATGACTTCATTTTCTGTGTAGTAGCCATGCTGGGTTACTGCAGCTCAGCTCTCATTCACATCAGTGGCTCTGTTTCTCTGCTTATGCCGGAGCCATAGTTCATAGCCAAAACATCACTGCTCTAGAGGAGATCTGCATGGTGGAATGAGCAAAAATACCAGCAACAGTGTGTGAAAACCTTGTGAAGACTTACAGAAAACATTTGACCTCTGTCATTGCCAACAAAGGGTATATAACAAAGTATTGAGATTAACTATTGTTATTAACCAAATACTTATTTTCCACCATAATTTCAATGTGATTTTATGGATTTTTTTTCTCACTATGTCTCTCATAGTTGAGGTATATCTATGATGAAAATTACAGGCCTCTCTCATGTTTTTAAGTGGGAGAACTTGCACAATTGGTGGCTGACTAAATACTTGTTTGCCCCATTGTATGTTGTATACTGTGCTGTATATTTCAACATTTTGATAAGACCATGTGATTATGGATATATCCTTGGATTTTTAACAGATATATAATTAGGAGTGTGTGGTCTCCACAAAAGGGAATTTATAGGCATAGGGGAACTTAATTATATTTATTGCTTATTACTAACTGTAACCCGTATTTTCAGAATCCATGTTTTTCTATTTAGCCAAAGGTACCATATATGTTTACATCCTTGCATTGATTGATCATGCATTGGTCTCAAACATGTATTGAGCTATCTGTCTATCTATTGTTTATTTATGTATTATTGTTCTGCAGGGACCCCACCGTTTTCTTTGTGGTATTTCGTGGGGTTACTTGGAATTTTCCAAAAAATTTTTGCATCATTTTCTTTCTGGTTTTTATAATGAATTATTTTTTGTTTTAATCATTGTTGAGAAAATTTTGGACTACATATGTGTATTTCTTTTGTTGAATTGCATTAGTGTTGTGTATGACCAGTTATATAATGGGGCTTTTTTGTATACCTCACAGTAAACACCATAGACAAAAAAATAAAAGAATACTAAAAGCCAGAATTGCTGATTTATGTAATTCAAAAAGTCCCATCTATCCTAATAGGGTACTGATAAAACCTACAGATATCATACAAAAAATGAGCCCTCACACAGCTCCATATACAAATATACAGAGGTTGTAGGAGTCAGAACATGGCAAACAACTTTATTTTATTTTATTTTTTGTAAATACTAAAGTAGTAAATCAAAGCATAAAATGTATATTATAAACTGGGTATTGTTGTAATTTTGCTGACCCAGAGAATAAATATAATAGTTGTAAAAACAACATTTACCTTCTCCCCCAAAGTATACAGACAGGCACAAAAGGTGTCCTTTTCATAATAAGGGAGCACAAAAGGAGTCCTGACTATAATATGCAGAACAGAGGGGGCCCTAATTAAAATAATTGGGGCAAAGAGGGAGTCTTTACTATACTAAGAGCCACATAGAGGGTTAAAATTATACGGAGGGGGCAGTCTATTAAAATATAATGTTATTTTTTCCTGTAAATGAAAAAAATAGTCAGTGGCATAATTGTAGTTTTTTATCACCTCACATCCCAGAAAACAAGTAATAAAAAGTCATTGCATAATAGAAAAAGTAAGTAGCACTCAAAAACTAAGTTAAATATAATTTTCTTTTATTGTAAAGCAGTCAGGTCTTAGATGAAAGAGAAGGCCTTGGTCATCACAGTGTCTTACTTTTAAGACTTGACTGCTTTGGACTAAAAGTATCTTATATTCAATCAATTGGTGAGTGCCACTTACTTTTTCTCTTATGCATGGATTACAAGTTTTGGATTTCATTGTACACACTTTGGTAGAGAACCACCAAGAGGGTTGATGGTGGATTGTGCAGGATAGGGGCGGCAGGTTGTGCGCTCAGTCATGATTGCTGTGAGAAGTACTGATTTTGGGTTTCTGTATGCATATATGGATGTAATAAAAAGTGATACAAAAAAACCCACATGGTTTATGTTTTTTCAGTTTCAATCTATTTCCCTTGGTCATGAAACATGGGCTCTTGCCTACTCATCTTGGGGAAACTGACAAAACATAAACCATATAAAAAAAAAAGAAAAAGTGCCAAGATTACAGAAAAAAAAAATGGGTTGGGGGCACCAAAGGTCAAATTGAGCACAGGGTACCATTTAGCCTAAGCCCAGCCTTGCGAATACTACATTTTATTTTACACTATTACACAACTGATCCTTACTGTGTAAGGGTGTTCTTTATCCTCATTGAAACTGTTATTGAATTCATTCTGTAAAGAAAAGAATAGTGTTATTTCACATAATATAAAAAAGTGCAAAATTCAACACCAACCCCCGACATGCATACCTTCATCTCCAGTATGGAATAATAGCACTTACCCAGACCTTGGTAAATGCAAAAGATGAATCTCAATTCAGTGAGGTGTAACAGATAAAATCAACTTTATTCCATAAGACAATAACAGCCAAGCATAGCGGTACCTCCACGTGTGTACAATACGAATGTGTTCTGATGCGACAGTGCAATCTTATTTACCGTTCATACACAAGATCGCACTATAGGGGTAAAAATACATTGGTTTTGTACACACATGGAGGTACCGCTATGTTTGTCTGGTGGAAAAAAAGTTAATTTAAACTGCTACACCTTAATGGATTGATATTCCTATTTTGCAGTTATTTCACATAATCTGTCATACAGAAGATAAAGTCTGTAATAATCTCTAAAGTGATAGCTTTCAGTACCATGTAATTGCCTTAAAGGGGTATTCCAGGCCAAAACTTTTTTTTATATATATCAACTGGCTCCGGAAAGTTAAACAGATTTGTAAATTACTTCTATTAAAAAATCCTAATCCTTCCAATAGTTATTAGCTTCTGAAGTTGAGTTGTTGTTTTCTGTCTAACTGCTCTTTGATGATTCACGACCCGGGAGCTGTGCAGTTCCTATGGGGATATTCTCCCATCATGCACAGCTCCCGGGACGTGACATCATCATTGAGCAGTTAGACAGAAAACTTCAGAAGCTAATAACTATTGGAAGGATTAAGATTTTTTAATAAAAGTAATTTACAAATCTGTCTAACTTTCCGGAGCCAGTTGATATATATTGGTAGACTGGCTTTCCCACTGTGTCATTTTCATTACTTGGAACCTTGATAAAATAAAATGGGTCTCAAGAAAACCTACAAAAATAGTCAAATCTCCTCAGCATAAAAACTATTATTGGAGACTTTGTAAAGTAATCTGTATAGCCTGGAGGAAAGAAAGGAAAGGGGGAACACCATCAAAACCTTTAAAAATGCCAAATGATTAAATATGGTTCAGGAGATATATGTATATATATATATATATATATATATATATATATATATATATATATATTTTTTTTTATAAAAAGCAAAACAAAAGAACAAGGGTGCACAATCTGGGGGAAGATTGGAAGCAACATGATAAAAAAGGATTTTACTAAATAAGTAATAGATGTGTTTGGTAAATCAATAGAACCGTAAGTTTTATTTTAACCTAAGATAAAAAATAAATAAAACAGAAAACAATGTAAGGGCAGGGTTTTCTTTTTCTACCAACAATTTTCCATGTTTCTATGGAATGTATAAACTTTGCACACAATTTAAATTTCCGGGGCTGCTGGATAGTAGTTTATATTCCTATTCTACTACATGTTTTAAATACGGTATAAAGAATTCACTGCCTACTGTAAGGTGAAGGTGGTCATGACTATAAACTACTAGATAGGACTGCTACATTCTTCAGTATGTCTGGTTTTAGTATATGGGCATAGCAATATATTCACATTTAAAATAATTAACCTTTATGTTTTAAGAGGTATTACCTGCTTTAAAAAAAAAAAAAATTTACAGTCAGCTTTTTGAGTCTTTAGTATTGAATTGAAAAAGGGCATGGGAACAATGGAATGTATGATCCCTGCACATACTGAGCTTCGAGTTTTAAGGTTCAGTCACAAAAAGGATTGTTTGACATGAAAATAAACTTTGTGCTAAGAGCAGGGGTGGACTGACAACTCATGGGGCCCCCGGACAATAGAGGGTCATGGGGCCCTCCCTGCATGTTGGCACCAGGCAGCTCAGCATCATCAACTAATGTGGAGGCCGATGCTGGCGGAGTTGTCTGTCTACTCATTGGCTGATGCAGGCAGCATGAAATCTCAACGTCCGATATGTGAAGGTGAGGCCAATTCTCACAAGTCAGTGAACAGGACGTCAGTTTCGCATTAAGCCTGGGTCACTGACAAGGGACCTAAGGACACCTCATTACCCTCACGACTGCCTACACAGAATCTGCCAGAAACTTGCTCCAGCACAATTCTCTCCTCTATAAAAACTCCCCATAAGTGTTGCCCCATGGTATTAGTGCCCAATTTGTGCCTCCATATAGTATTGGCCACCCTCTGTCAATCCATATAGTAGTTAGGCCCACCTCTGGCCACCACATAGTTTTAAACTGCTACTCTGTGCCCATGAATTCAATTCTGCCACATGCTGTGCCCCTGAATACAATACTACAAAATGTACTCATTTTATCCTTTTATGCACAAATCAAAATAGGCTGTGTGTATACTGTGAAAACAGCCTTACATAGAGTCATGTTTCAAAATATCTAAAAAAAAAAAAACATGGCATACCTAGAGTTTGCGGCATTTAAAAAAGCACCACAAAAAAAATATTTTTGGAATGTTTAAAATGCCACTACTGGCTTTCATTTTACTGGCAGCATTATTTGCAAAAAAAAAAAAAAAAAGAGGATACATTTTTTCTGGTGGGTGGGTGGGGAGGGTATAATGGGTAGTTTTATTTTTGGGGTGTCCATGTGATTTTCATTTATGGTATTTTAATATATAGTCATTATGCCTTGGTTGCAAAAACACACCAAAACCAATGCATTTTGCCATAGTTTTGGACTTGTAGTAATAAGGAGAGACAAGATTCCTACATATGAATATTTTCTTAGGGTATTGTCACAAAGGAGAGTTCACAGCGAGTTTCAGTAAATCCGGTCAGCTGTGGATAACCTGCTATGGCTCAAACTCACAAAGGGAAACTCTCTGTAAACCCGCCCATGTGAGTGTACCCTTAGGGTAAGGTAACACATGCCGTATTTTGCTGCATATTTTCTACAGCTGATTTTGCTACCCATTGACTTCAATATGTAGAAAAATATGCAGCAAAATACGACACATGTTACCTTACCCTTAAGTTTACACCTGTAGATTTTGCTGCAGATTGTGCTGCCCATTGGTTAGTAGCGTGTAAACATACCCTTTGGCTCATTGGGTCTCACTTCTCTGGATGCCAATGCGGCCACATGAAAATTAACCCCTACACTGCAGAGATTATACATTAGCTGCACAGAAGCAGTGAGAGGGTAAAAGGGGTACTCCGGTGAAAAACTTTTTTCTGTGAAATCAACCGGTGCCAGAAAGTTAAACATATTTACTTCTATTAAAAAATCTTAATCCTTCCAGAACTTATTAGCTGCTGAATGCTACAGAGGAAATTCCTTTCTTTTTGGAACACTGATGACATCACGAGCACAGTGCTCTCTGCTGACATCTCTGTCCATTTTAGCAACCATGCATAGCAGATGTATGCTAAGGGCAGCATGGTGGCTTAGTGGTTAGCACTGCTGGCGTGCAGTGCTGGGGCCTTGGGTTCAAATCCCACTAAGGACAACAATAAATAAATAAATAAAGCCTTCTTATTATTATAATAACATCAGCAGAGAGCACTGTGCTTGTGATGTCATCAGAGAGCATTCCAACAGCTAATAAGTACAGGAAGGATTAAGATTTTTTAATAGAAGTAATGAAAAAATCTGTTTAACTTTCCGTAGCCAGTTTATTTAAAAGAAAAAAGGTTTTCACCGGAGTAACCCTTTAACTCTCCTGGGCTGTAATAAACTTGGCATCAGCACAAATGAAGAGAGATAAGAAAACCCTTTAAACTGACAACCACCATACACACACACATACATCCCGACTGGGCCTCACTGTCTGCCGTCAGCCAAGCCCCTAAAGGATAGTGCTGTGGGCGACCCTCCTCCCCAACCTCCTGCCTTACATTCCTCTCAGAAAAGTGAACAGCTACTTCCTTGTATCTTCAGGACCGTCCAGGGAGGTGGTGCTTAATCCTTCAGTGAAGCTGGCTCTCTCATTCCGTGCAGGTTGGCTTATAGAAGCTCCTACTACTGCCATATGGAGGTCAGAGACTAAACCCGCCCCCTCTGAAGACGTTCTGCTAGTCTGCAGAACATTAGTGGAACCCTGCATCAGTACATAGGAGAGGGAGGAGCCAGTGTTGGTGGGTGTAGCCAGAAGGGCTAAATGTAAACTTTATGAAACAAAAAAGGCCTGGCAGTAGCGGGCCCCCTCAAACAAGAGTCTGTTTCAGAAAATTAGAGAGAATGAAGTATAAATGTAATTAATATTTTAGGCTTCAAATATACACAACAAATGTGAGCAAACTATCCTGACCACCAGGGGTGAAGAATGTCGGCCTAAAAATAAGTTAGAACTGACCTGATAAATTGTGGGCTGTGGTGGAATAGAAGGCAGTCTTCTGTTGAAATTATTTTGCAGGTTAAAAGAAATGTCTTCACCTATAAAAGAAAGCAAAAAAATTGTTTAAGCTGAAAGGACCATTCTTATTTATCAAAGTTCAAAGGCAAGTTATCGGAACTCTAGCATGACAAAAAAGAAATATTAAAGGGTATTCTAGGAAGTAACTTATAACTCAAATTATGCTCAGCCGTTTGGACCCCCCACCCCATCATTCCCCCCTAAAACATATACTCACCTGGGTGACATGCTGGATTCACTAACAACCCAAAACCACCTCCTGTGAAATAGGGGAGGGATGCATGGCTACAGAGGGAGCAACTCCCCCTAAATTGCACAGCAAAAAAAATAAAAATGCTGTGCAATTTGGGGGGAGTGGCTCCCTCTGTAACCGTGCATCCCCTCCCCTATTTCACAGGAGGTGGTTTTGGGTTGTTAGTGGATCCAGCATGTCACCCAGCCTGAGGTGAGTGAATGTTAGGGTCCCATCCGATATGAGGCCACCTCCACGTGGTGCATGGGGGGGGACACATTTTGATCAAAAAGTGCGCTAAGAGTCCCCATTTTGTTGACCAAGTGTGCTGCTGCCATTTTCTTTTCTTTTTTACATATATTGTATACCCCCAAACATTTCCTATATAACCTTTGACTCGGTATACCCCCAGACATCTGTACGGACAACACCTCTAGCTACACCTGACTGCTAGGGGTGTAGCTATAGGAAGTGCAGAGGAAGCAGTCGCACCAGGGCCCCGGTGCCTAAGGGGGCCCCCAAGCACATCTTCCCTAAAAGAGACCAGTATTATAATTGGCACACGGGCCCCTATTGCAGATTTTGCACATGCCTCTGCTGACTGCCCCTGTATACCCCTAGACTATCACTGTATACTCCTAGACTGTCTCTGTATACTACCAAACATCCCCTGTATACAGAGATCGCCTCTTGCGTACCCCAAGACTGCCCCTGTAAACCCTCAGGCATTCTTTGTATACCTCAGTCACGTTCCTTGTGTTGTCCATACATTCCCTCTTCTACACCAGGCAGAGTACAATGGTCTCCCCTGTCCCAGGGCCCCAAAGCAATTGCATGGTCTGCCTCTATGGGAACACAGAGCCCAAGAGTGGCTTCCATAGTTCTTAAATGTAAGATTTCAGCAGAGGGAGCCGAGTGCTGACGTGGCCAAGAAGGCCAATGTTAATGTTGTTCCAATAGTCCAAAATTCAAGTGCAACAAAAGAGTCACTTCTGCATTTTGTACTATATAATGTCAATCATATATCTTGAAATGTTACAGTTTCCTGGAATCTGTGCCAGGAGTTTGGAGAGGCCAATAAATGAACTGCTTTATATCACAGCCACCCACATTGGTAATTGTGCCTCAGTATGACCTCTTGGTTAAAATTCTAGTTTTCTATACTCACTTGGTGATGATACAGATGTTGGTTTGTCATTTATATACACTGGATTCTGTTTTGATTTGTTACATCCTTTTTTATACCATATGACGGCCACAACCACAACCAAAATCACTGCACATATCGATCCAACAATAATACCTATTAGAGCAGAAGTATTACCACCTGCAACAAAAGGAGAGTTCACTGAAGCATATATTCACTCTGCATAAAAGGACATAGGGGAGATTTACAACCTTAGCAGAGGAAAAATGGACCAGTTGCCCAAGGCAACCAATCAAACTACTACTTACATTTTTTATGGGCAACTGCTCCACTTAGTTTTGATTAATCTCTCCCATATATTATAATGATATTAAAGGGGTATTCCGGGCAAAAACATTTTATCCCCTATCCAAAGGATAGGGGATAAGATGTCTGATCGCGGGGGGCCAGCTGCTGAGACCCCCCACGATCTCCTTGTAGCACCCGCATTCTATGCGGGGACTGCGTCTCTAGTTTCAGAAACCTCCGGGTTTCCGGAACTGGGGATGTGATGTCACGCCACGCCCCCTCCATTCATGTCTATAGGAGGGGGCGTGGCGGCCGTCACTGTGGGGTGCTGCAGGGAGATTGCGGGGGGTCTCAGCAGCAGGCCCCCGTGATCAGACACCTTATCCCCTATCCTTTGGATAGGGGATACAATATTTTTGCCCGGAATACCCCTTTAAAGTGTATTCACATCTCAGAAATTCATGGAATAATCTCCAGATATATCGACTGGATCCTCTAGTCACTTAAAATAACAATATACAAATTATATATACAATATATACAATATGATAGGTGCAGTCTAAGAATCAATTTTGGATTTTAGTACCCAGCAAAGGTCGATAAATAGTCACACATTTTTGTGCAATCCACTTGTTCTGTGGAAAATTTAGCCTGGTGGGTGAGGCATAGTACAGGGGGCGTGGTATCAAGTGAAAGAGGCCTGACTACCTCTGCACACTGAATTTAGCAAAATTTGCACCTGCTAGCAGATGTAGATTGTAGTGAAAATCTATGGAACCCGGCAATGATTTGTGAGGATACCGCATTATCAAGAGCTGGCTTTATCAAGAGGTGTGCATCAGTCTTACTTTCCTGAGAATAACAGTTGAGAATGCATGTATGCCCAGATGAGCAGAATGTGCATATGTATTGGGTGGAGTGAGGTCAAATGTGGTAACTATGGCTGCCAATGTAGCTGGGAGCCTAAAAAAGGCCCTTATAGGCCTTTCATAGTAAAATCCCCTAATAAGACCTACAATAAATAACATAAAGTGAAATTAGGTGTGAAAAAGAAAATCTAAAACCACATATTTCCATAAAAAGTGTTTGGTTTCTTGTAAAGGGGTTTAAAAAGGTTAAAGGGGTTATCCACCATAAGGTGATTTTAGTATTTACCTGCCAGACAGAAATGGTCATGCTTATGAAGTATCCGTGCTTGTCTTGGAGCTAAATGGCTATGTTGTGAATCCACCATAACACTGTGGCTATCTTTTTTTCCTCCCTTCAACTACAAGTCCTATGATTCCTTGTTTGTGAGTGTGAGGTCCTTTTTCTCCTTCCCAACCCTTGGAAACACACCTCCTTCAATGCAATAAACCAGTCTTTTCTAACCATGATCTCTCTCCCACCCAAATATTGCTTCACCCATTAAAACAAAGACAGGCTTTCTCTGAACGCCTGACTAATGATGTAATGTCTCGGGCCGCACTGCCACCTGACGACAGTCATGTTATATGCTGTTAAAAATAAAACATTGGGGGCAAAGAACACAGAAGAATTTCAAGACCATCGTTAATCATGAACAGCACTGACTTTACAGTAGCAGTCAAATAAAATAAAAAAATCTGGAATACCCCTTTAATAAATCTCCTGTTCTTCACAATTGTACCAATGAAAACTACAACTCATCCTACAAAAACAGGCCCTCATACAGCTCTGTCGATAAAATAAATAAAAATGTCATGGGTTTTGGAGGTGGCACAAAAACAATTTAAGCAGTTTTTAATAACCTGTTTTTTAAACTGTTGTGCAAACAAAGTTAAACACAAAAAAAGATTATCCAAGAAAAGAAGTCTGAATCATGTGGAGATTACTAAAAATGCTTCCAGTCCGTAAACATATATGAATAATATGGAAAGCATTTTTTCTAGCATCCAAAGATGATCAAAAACACTGCTTTATTAGACTACATAACATTTTGAACTTAAAGTTAGCCTTATGTCTTGTCCACACTGGTTGGGGCTAGATAGCTAGCCTAATAGCTCTGTACATACATTACCTCTTGCTTGACCATCAGTGGAATGGAGAATCGGTGGAGATCTGGTAGGAGGAGCTTCAGTGTTAGCTAGGAAAAACAATACAATAAACATGTTTGTTTGTTTGTTTTTTTGTGAATTCTAGGCATTTCCTTAACATTTCTTTCATTTCTCATAGCTGTCCCATTCTTTAGACACAATTGGACTTAACAGTTCCATCAACAAAATAGAGGTCTGTAATGCATTTGTGGACACCCTGACAGATACCTCCACTGTATAGCTATGATACATGTGTCACACATAGATTCCTGCATTAAAAAATTGTCTACTATGCAGTGTACATTTTTTATTGGTTCCTGTTTTGTGGAATAGTGCAGAGGACTTTGCTATTACATCCAGCAGAAAAATGGAAACCCTCAATGGAAACCGCCAGAACAGAGGACAAAATTACACTTCTTGGCCTCCATCAGATGATTGGGGTCTATACAATAGACTGTAACAGATGGGTACTAATCAGACAATAAATGGCAAAAAGGCCCCAAAGGGGGTACTAACTGAAGTACACTAAATGGACAATAAACAGCAAGCAGATCATGACGCTGGTGTGTACTTTCTATGAGAAGGCAAGGAAAAAAGATTTAAATATAAGCCCCACATCCCAACATTACATAACAATAACAAAATGTGGCGAAGGCACCCAAGGGCAATTTTTTCAGTGCACCATTCAGTCTTTTTAAAAATTATAAAAATTGTCATTAACAATGGGGAGGAATAAGAGAGGGCATCTTTCACCATAGAGGAGGTGGCACATCTAAGCATCATTAGACACTGTGGGGGCTTTGCAAGGGAAATGAGCACTAGCTGCTTTTGACTTCAAGGGTTTGGCCATCAGGACGCCCTGCTATCTTTTTACTGTAGAGGGATCCAAAAAAAAAAGGAATAGTTTGAACCCATTTAAAACTTCGAAATGAAAATACTATTTAAAATATTATGGAGCAAAGTTCGTATCAGTTCACCCTTTGTAGCAGGCGCACTGACTTGGCGTGGACTACGCCCGTATAATAGAAGAATAGAAGATATCGGGAACGGGTCTTTTATTATATATCTCCGTGTACCTGTATGTCTACCCTGGCTATATAATAAAAGACCCGTTCCCGAGTCAAGCGCTGGATATCTTCTTTTCTCCTATTTAAAATGTTGTTAACATAAACTTTTATTATTTCAAAGAAAAGAATAGTAATTTCCTGAAAATAGCTATAATATCTAAATTTTGACTCAAAAATTGTACTGTGTTTGGATGCAGGTTATTTACAGAACCACTGTGAAGCCTCCTGAGAAGAGATCTATTTTTTTCTCATTATTGTCTATGGAAGCTGGCCCCTCCATAAGCAGACCACCCCCTTATTCAACCAAAGACCACCTATTTTGAGCTTTTTTTTTTTAGCTAAAACCCCTTGGAAAAGACCATACATTGGAATTGTTAGTGCTCTGAATCATCTGGAAGCAAATCTGCACTGTGCTGCATCATCAAACTGGAGCGGAAAGGAGACTTGCAAGGAACATCAAGGAAGAGATGCTACCAATATTCTGCCACATTATTGTACTGATTAAGCAGGAGGAGTATTTTTCAGCAGCAGCAAGTGGCATTGCATAAGAGGCAAGAAGAGAAAAGCAGTCCCATAGGGAAGGTTCATACCATGTCATGCCAGGGGCTTAGAATAAGATAGGAAGCCATGCAGGGGTCAGAAATTAGAGAGGGATCCATGTTAGTGGCCAGGAATATAATAGAAAGACATGCTGGAAATCGGTAATGAGATAGGAAACCATGCTGAGGACCAGGAATGAGACAGGGAGCCATATTGGGGATACAAAATAAGATTTGAAGCCATGTCTGAGACCAGGAATAAGAGGGGGGAGCAATGCTAGGATTAAGGTTGAGATGGAAACCCTACATTGGGCCAAGAATGAGATGAAAGTCAGGCTGGACACTAGAAATTGGATAGGAGATAGGAAAAGGAAGGCTGACAGAAGGGGAGGGTTTAGCCATGGTCATGCTGCAATGGGTGAGTCATGCCGGTTCGTGGAATAAAATGGGGAGTCATGAATGAGTCAGGAATGAGATCATTGTTGGGAGCCACGAATAACATGGGAAACCATGCTGGGGATTGGAAATGAGATGGGGAGCCATGCTCAGGACTAGGAATGAGAATAGCCTTGCTGGGGACACAGAATAAGATTTAAAAGGAGCCATGTTGGGGGCCAGGAATAAGAAGGGGAGTTATGCCAAGGCCTGGAATAGGCGGGGGGGGGGGGGGGGGCATTCTGGGGTCAAGAATGAAAGGAGGAGTCATGCTATGGGCTAGAAGTGAAATGGGGAAATGGGGAGCCATGCTATGTACTAGGGTTTAGAGGGGGGCAGCACTAAGATGGGTAGCCATGCCTGGGATCAGAAATTAGATAACAAGCCATGCTGGATGCCAGGAATAAGATGGGAAGCCATGCTGGATGCCAGGAATAAGATGGGAAGCCATGCCGGGGACCTGGAATAAGACAGGAAGCCCTTCTTGGGACCAGGAATTAAATGGGAGTCATGCTAGGGACAAGGAATAAGATTTTAAGCCATGGTATGGACTAGTAATGAGATGGGGAATCATGTTGCTGCATGTTTAGGTGGTTTGCTGTAAGAGGTTTCTCTGTATTTGCTAATTAAGCAGCAGAAAGCTTTATAACTAGATTATAACAAAACTTTCCACTAGAAACAAATGAGTGTAATAATGCTATATATTACCAGGTTCTTTAGCACTGTGTATAGCAACGCCAATGAACCAAATTATATTAGTGAACACTACAAAACATATTATGTGACAGGTATTACATAGCCACAACGCTATGTATATACAGTATTTATATTCCCTTTAGTTATTGTATGATATTATTTTATATTTATATAGTTTTAACAGAGATTTATTTATTCACAACCTTATTTATGCATGAGCAGTGAAAGAATACTAAAAAAAAAACTAATATGAAAACAGAAATCATGCTATTGTCAGAATAATACCAAGTCCTAGCCACATCTATAACCTATGTGACACAATTTTTCCAACCTGCAGTCAGACATAATAAAAAGGCTTTCATGGTAAACCTTCAAATCTATGACCCCTTAATGAATATCTTAACACTTCCTTTTCTGTCAGTGACAGCAGTTTGGCATACCATTACCTCTGTATAACAATTACAGGAAAATAATTTGGCCAATTAGAATATTAACCATGTTTTTCAATATATTTAGACCAAATAATAAAGAAAAAAATGCCCCTATATGACAATAATGATTGCTTTCCATAATCTCCAGAATCCACCCATTTCTTACCTATAAAATGAACAAAACTCTTAACCCCTTAAGGACGGACCCATTTTTTACCCTAATGACCAGGCTCTTTTTTTTTATTATTTAATATTTGACATGTGTCTCTTTAAATTGTAATAACTTTAGAACGCTTTTTCTGAGCAGAGCGATTCCAAGATTTTTTTCTGTGACATATTGTGCTTTATATAAGTGGTGCATTTTTATTGACATATGCAGCATTTTTTGTGAAAAATTCCAGAATAAGGGGAAAAACTGGAAAATTTCTGGTGTTTTTCTAATAATTTTTTTATGGTGTCCACTGTGCGATAAAAGTGATGTTATATTTATTCTGTGGGTCGGTACGATTATGACGATGCCCATTTTATATAGCTTTTTATGTTCTTTTTCCAATTCTGAGCAAAATTCTTTTTTCCCCTTGTTACGCCGAGCGCTCCGGGTCCCCGCTCCTCCCCGGAGCGCTCACGGCGTCTCTCTCCCTGCAGCGCCCCGGTCAGTCCCGCTGACCGGGAGCGCTGCACTGACATGGCCGTCGGGGATGCGATTCGCACAGCGGGACGCGCCCGCTCGCGAATCGCATCCCAAGTCACTTACCCGTCCCGGTCCCCTGCTGTCATGTGCTGGCGCGCGCGGCTCCGCTCTCTAGGGCGCGCGCGCGCCAGCTCTCTGAGACTTAAAGGGCCAGTGCACCAATGATTGGTGCCTGGCCCAATTAGCTTAATTAGTTTCCACCTGTGCACTCCCTACTTATACCTCACTTCCCCTGCACTCCCTGGCCGGATCTTGTTGCCCTTGTGCCAGAGAAAGCCTTTCCTTGTGTGTTCCTAGCCTGTGTTCCAGACCTCCTGCCGTTGCCCCTGACTACGATCCTTGCTGCCTGCCCTGACCTTCTGCTACGTCCGACCTTGCTCTTGCCTTATCCCTTGTACCATGCCTATCTCAGCAGTCAGAGAGGTTGAGCCGTTGCCGGTGGATACGACCTGGTTGCTACCGCCGCTGCAAGACCATCCCGCTTTGCGGCGGGCTCTGGTGAAAACCAGTAGCTACTTAGAACCGGTCCACCGACACGGTCCACGCCAAACCCTCTCTGACACAGAGGATCCACCTCCTGCCTGCCGAATCGTGACACCCCTTTTTGTGTTATCATTTTCTGACAGCCGTAACTTTTTTATTTTTCGTCCGACGCCATTGAGTGAGGGCTTATTTTTTTGCGGGACAAGCTGTACTGTCTAATGGTTTCATTTTTGCAATACGTGCTACCTTGTGATCTTTTTTATTTTGCTATTTGCACCAAAATTGGCAAATTTTGCAATTTTGTTGTAGCTTTTTTACAGCGTTGACCGTGTGGGATAATTTACATTATAGCTTTATAGTACACATCATTAAGGACATGGCAATACCTAGTATGTATATGATTTGTGTCTTCTTTTTATAATAATACAGGGATTTTATTGGGAAATGGCCATTTTTTTGTTTTGTTTACACTTTATACTTTTATTGAGGAACCTTTTATTATTATAATTTTTTTTACTTTTACAGGTTATACTATGCTGCAATACATTTGTACTGCAGCACAGTATGACCTGATGAGCTGCACACAGTACAGCCTGTGCGATCCAGCCTCTTGCTGGATCTCACAGGCTTCTGTAGCAGGCAGACAGGAGGTCATCATCTGACCTCCTGCTGCCATAGCAACCAACGGTGACCCGCAATCGTATTGCAGCGCCGCCGTTGGTGAACAGGGGGAGGACCCTCCCCCTGTCAACACCATAGATGCCATAATCAGGATTGATAACGGCATCTATGGGGTTAATGCTGCTGGGACCGGTGCGATTGTGGCCCCGGCAGCTGTGGCAGGACCTCTGCTGTGATTGACAACCGAGTCCTGCCAGCGATCTCCTGCAGTGCATCACGCAGAGCAGGGACTTGCTAGGACATATGCATAGGTCCATTTGCGCTAACAAGCTAGCAACTTGGATGTATGCATACGTCCTGGGGCGGGAAGGGGTTAAAGGGGAACTCCGCTGGAAAAAATATTTTTTTAATCAACTGGTGCCAGAAAGTTAAACAGATTTGTAAATTA
The DNA here is from genome assembly GCF_029499605.1 of Hyla sarda. NCBI lineage: Eukaryota > Metazoa > Chordata > Amphibia > Anura > Hylidae > Hyla > Hyla sarda. The sequence continues at coordinate 181,060,096 of NC_079189.1, read as the reverse complement.
CTTCTATTAAAACATCTTTTAATGCTTATAAACTTCTGTATGCTCCACAGGAAGTTCTTTTCTTTTTGAATTTCCCTTCTCTCTGGCCACAGTGCTCTCTACTGACACCTCTGTCCATTTTAGGAACTGTCCAGAGTAGGACCAAATCCCCATAGCAAACCTATCCTGCTCTGGACAGTTCCTGGCATAGGCAGAGGTGTCAGCAGAGAGCACTGTGGTCAGACAGAAAGGAAATTCAAAAAAAAAAGAACTTCCTGTGGAGCATACCGAAGCTGATAAGTACTGGAAGGGTTAATATTTTTTTATAGAAGTAATTTACAAATTTGTTTAACTTTCTGCCACCAGTGGAGTACCCCTTTAACACCCTATATACATATAAGCCTGTGTAATAGGGCCAGTAATAAGCTGACAAACAAGCAAACACTCGTTTGTTGTCTGATTTCTTGTTGCCCGCAAGTAAAGGCAGCAAATGGGTTCACAAACAGTTTAGCTAATAGGCATCTCACTGGCAAAACACCTATATTACTGAAGGTAATGCACTGATTTGCTTTCTAGTACCACCTCTCTACAGTATAGTGCGGTACTGTACTGCTCTTTTCCAGCGCTAGGATTAGTGCTCCTTTGGACATCAGTGAAGGCAGCTTTGGATTTTCAAACAGCCTGAGCAACTGTATTTACTATGGCTGCCCGAGAACCATTTAATATTCTAACTTGAAGAATTTCTGTATACGATTAAAATTGTAGAGCCAAAGAAGTCAGGAAATGGAAATATAATAGTGGTTAAGTGTTCATAACCCATAACAATGACATTGGAAGAGATTATATCATCTCAGATAACTCAATGTTATAGTAACCAATGGAAAGCTAATCCGCACTAACTGCTGACATTTGCAACATGCATTTTCTCCTTGTTCTACTTACATTTTACAGTCAGATGAGTTGTATAAACATAATAGGATAGTGGAATAGTAATCTGTAATGTGTAGTCTCCACTGTCTGAAGCATCCACGTTTGAGATCCGTAGAGATCCATCAGCCAATACTTTCATTTTCTTATTGAACTGGTTACCCGTGGTCAGACCTGAAGGATCATCAGGGTTATATGTCACAATATTTTGGGAGTCCAATATCCTATTTCCTTTGTACCAGTTAACCATTAGGATCTTTTCTGTATATTGAATAAGCAAAGTAACATTTTCACCCACTTTCGGTTCTGGTGGTTGTAATTTGATCAATACTTGGCACCAGCTGTTGTCGACCTGAAGATACAAAATGGCTTAAAAAAGAGCAAAGAAAATATTGGTTAGCCAATGAAATCACATGAAAATGTATTTGTACAAAACAGTAAGCTGCCCCTCAGACTGCATGGTTGTACACATAAATACTTTGAGTTATCCTAGAACACCGCAGTATCCCAGAACACTTTGGGGAAGATTTATCAAAACCTGTGTAGAGGAAGAGTGGTGCAGTTGCCAATAGCAACTAAGCAGATCGCTTCTTTCATTTTTAAAGAGGCCTTTGAAAAATGAAAGAAGCAATGTTATTGGTTGCTATGGACAACTGCACCACTCTTCCTCTGCACTGGTTTTGATAAATCTCCCCCTTTATGTATTGAGGTTGGTTGAGTGAAGGATCTGCTGTCAGAGTTGCATTGTTGGCCAAGTGTGAATATTCACTTGAGTTGATCTAGTGTGTCATTTATCACTGCACTCGTTTTACAATAATCTGTGTGATCATGTTAATGTTGTGTTTTTGTGCTCTTATATGTGAATGGTACAGAGTTAACCCAGCTTTCTAAATAACACACATGGCATAAGGTAAAGAGGAGAGACAGCACCGATCCAATCAGCGTGTGCAAGTAATCATCCGAGAATGCCAATCCGGAAAGGCATGCAAAAGTCCAAAGTGGGTACAGCACCAAACAGCTGAGGACTCAAGCTTGTAGATGGAGTGAGGCTTTATTTGCTATCCATGTGCAACGTTTCGGCAACAAACTGCTTGAAAAAGGCAGTTTGTTGCCGAAACGTTGCACATGGATAGCAAATAAAGTCTCACTCCATCTACAAGCTTGAGTCCTCAGCTGTTTGGTGCTGTATCCACTTTGGACTTTTTTTAACACACATGGCATATTAGTTTCTTCTTAACTAGTATTCAGAGTATTAGTTAACTATCACTTATTTAAACCTGCTTTGGAGATAGAGGAGTCGCATTGAGAGGGTAAAGAGAGAGTAGCCAGAGCAGGTACTGAGTAAGAAAGAGTGTTGAAGGGGTAATAAGTAAGAGCATGGGAAGCTTGTATGGAGTTAGTTTTTAAGGCCTACCATGGGTCCCACAAAACCAAGCCGATTCCTGTGAGGCACCATGATTAATAACTGGAGTCATCACCTTGCCCTGGGAAACATCTTTTCTGCAGCATTTATGAAGAAGACCAGTGTCAAGTCTCTTTTATTATATAGCTTATTAACAGGAGTGGATAACAGTTTTCAAGGACCCCTAAGCTGTCCATGACCTTAGTAAACCTCCAGTCACATCTTGTCTTGTTTGTAAGTGTACAAAAGAAGAGTACGGAGCACTCACCAGGTCTTTCTTGCCTCAACTTCTTTATTGTTCAGATGAACCAGCTGGCCTGGCGTGCAACGGTCTGTCGTCAGTCCTGTACCCCCACGTCCTATCCACCTGCTCCCCTACTTGACTCACCCCGCATGTTCAACTGAACAATAAAGAAGTTGAAGCAAGAAAGACCTGGTGAGTGCTCCGTACTCTTCATTTATACACTTATGAACTGGGACTATATCTGCTATTCCACGTGTCAGCACCAGACAGGTATAGCTTTATTTCTAGGGGCCGTGTTCTGCCATATCTTCAGTCTCCACACCTGCAGTTTACTATATACCGGGTGGTGCCGAGTATACTTCTATTTGGATTTGTCTTGTTGGTACTACTCCCAGTAACCCAGTTTAGCCTGCATTTATGTAACAACAAGGGTATCCCACTGTATTCAGGTGAACCCCAGGAGAAACTTAAGGAACCACCGCCATGCTAAATATTATTGCTGCCTCCCTATTGCCCCAGCTGTGTGTGCCAGAAAGGTGCCCTTGGGACAGTGGTCTGCTCTAGCTACTTTGACAACAGCAATGCGGGTACCCAGTATCTTGGCTGGCCCTACACCTGACACCGTGTGTTCTCTGGGTCACACTGTAAGACAATTAACACTGAAAAATTCTTCTGGGTAATTTTTGGCTTATTCACAGAACATGCCATAAATATCTAATAAACATGCATCTGTGTATATACCATAAATGTTGAGCTGGGAATACCCCTTTAACACATTTTTTATTGGCTATTAACATATTAGAAAGTGATGAAAAGTCATTCCAACAATTTATAGGGAAAACATGCTAATATTCCTTTAATTTGAATAAAACCTTGACTAAAAAAGCGACGTATAACCTCTTCGGTGGGGTTCGGTCAGCGTAATTCCAAGCGCAATTCCATTTGGAAATTACGCTTGGAAAATCCAGTGCAGAAGAATCCCATTGCTGTTAGTGAAATTCTGCTGCATAGTGCACACTACAGAATTTCAGTGGCAGTGTTTCTAGCACTGTAATTCTAATGCCAAAAGATTAATCTCATATCTTTTTTTTTATAGCTGATGAACTAGTTCAGTTTTTTTATACCATTATATTTGTAAGAGAAGTAAAAACATTTTGTATGATATCATCAGTCGCTATGATATTTGCATTACTTGGTTTATTTATAAAGTTATTGTTTCTCTGGGTGACTTTTCAGAATAAGCTGTTATGTGTGTTCAGTATGGGTAAAACACTGGGGGACATTTATCGAGGGATTTAGAGCCCTTTTTTTGCTTACAAAAGTTGCACAAAAAGTAGCATTAGCACCCAAGCAAATTTTTGTGCGACTTTTGGCTGTAAGCAAAAAGCTATAAAAGAGCTTACGAAAGTACGTTTTATTTTTCACTTTGCAGTGGTCAGGGATTTATCAAGTGCGAAAGGCGCATAAAAAGTTGTAAGCCCTCCAAAACAGCATAAATGTAAGCCAGCCTGGAGCAGGCTTAAAAAAATGGCTTTGGAGAGCAGATTTATATATTTCCCGCTGGCAGCCATGATCACAGCTCCAGCGGGAAATATGATATAACAACTGTACAAAGGAGGCAGGGATGGCCTCACTCTGCAACCACCCGGGCTCCATCTGATTCTCTCCCCCGCTACCCTAACTTAAAGGGGTTCTCCGGTGCTTACACATCTTATCCCCTATCCAAAGGATAGGGGATAAGATGCCTGGTCGCGGGAGTCCTGCTGCTGGGGACACCCGTGATCATGCACACGGCACCCCGTTTGTAATCAGTCCCCGGGTCTGATTACGGGTGACCACCGGGACGGCGGCGTGTGACGTCACGCCTCCGCCCCTGTGTGACGTCACGCTCCGCCCCTCAATGCAAGCCTACATTTTGTTTTGTCCTCATAGCCCCTCCTCATATCTCGTCCTCATATCCCAACCTCATTTCCCAACCTCATATCCTGACCTCATATCCCAACTTTATATCCGTGATTTGCAGCACATATCTGCTGTAATAAGTCAACAACACAACATAAAGAATGTCCTTGTATACTAGGCAAGCAAATGTTAATGAATGTGAAAAGAAGTGCAGAAATTTTGCCTAAAATAAACAGCTTGGGAAAATAAAGTATTCATTTCACCGAACATAAACATAAACAGAAAGGAGAATGTATGAAGGCTAACACAACTGTTACGCCGAGCGCTCCGGGTTCCCGCTCCTCCCCGGAGCGCTCGCTTCTCCCCCTCCGCTGCAGCGCTCCGGTCACGTCCTCTGACCCGGGGCGCTGCGATCCTGCTGCCAGCCGGGATGCGATTCGCGATGCGGGTAGCGCCCGCTCGCGATGCGCACCCCGGCTCCCCTACCTGACTCGCTCCCCGTCTGTTCTATCCCGGCGCGCGCGGCCCCGCTCCCTAGGGCGCGCGCGCGCCGGGTCTCTGCGATTTAAAGGGCCACTGCGCCGCTGATTGGCGCAGTGGTTCCAATTAGGATTATCACCTGTGCACTTCCCTATATTACCTCACTTCCCTTGCACTCCCTTGCCGGATCTTGTTGCCTTAGTGCCAGTGAAAGCGTTCCTTGTGTGTCCTTTGCCAGTGTTTCCAGACCTTCTGCCGTTGCCCCTGACTACGATCCTTGCTGCCTGCCCCGACCTTCTGCTACGTCCGACCTTGCTTCTGCCTACTCCCTTGTACCGCGCCTATCTTCAGCAGCCAGAGAGGTGAGCCGTTGCTAGTGGATACGACCTGGTCACTACCGCCGCAGCAAGACCATCCCGCTTTGCGGCGGGCTCTGGTGAAAACCAGTAGTGGCTTAGAACCGGTCCACTAGCACGGTCCACGCCATCCCTCTCTGGCACAGAGGGTCCACTACCTGCCAGCCGGCATCGTGACAGTAGATCCGGCCATGGATCCCGCTGAAGTTCCTCTGCCAGTTGTCGCTGACCTCACCACGGTGGTCGCCCAGCAGTCACAACAGATTGCGCAACAAGGCCAACAGCTGTCTCAACTGACCGTTATGCTACAACAGTTGCTACCACAGCTTCAGCAGTCATCTCCTCCGCCAGCTCCTGCACCTCCTCCGCAGCGAGTGGCCGCTCCTGGGATACGTTTATCCTTGCCGGATAAATTTGATGGGGACTCTAAGTTTTGCCGTGGCTTTCTTTCCCAATGTTCCCTGCATCTGGAGATGATGTCGGACCTGTTTCCCACTGAAAGGTCTAAGGTGGCTTTCGTAGTCAGTCTTCTGTCCGGAAAAGCCCTGTCATGGGCCACACCGCTCTGGGACCGCAATGACCCCGTCACTGCCTCTGTACACTCCTTCTTCTCGGAAATCCGAAGTGTCTTTGAGGAACCTGCCCGAGCCTCTTCTGCTGAGACTGCCCTGTTGAACCTGGTCCAGGGTAATTCTTCCGTTGGCGAGTATGCCGTACAATTCCGTACACTTGCTTCAGAACTGTCCTGGAATAATGAGGCCCTCTGCGCGACCTTCAAAAAAGGCCTATCCAGCAACATTAAAGATGTTCTGGCCGCACGAGAAATTCCTGCTAATCTACATGAACTTATTCACCTAGCCACTCGCATTGACATGCGTTTTTCTGAAAGGCGTCAGGAACTCCGCCAAGATATGGACTCTGTTCGCACGAGGCGTTTCGTCTCCTCGGCTCCTCTCTCCTCTGGTCCCCTGCAATCTGTTCCTGTGCCCCCCGCCGTGGAGGCTATGCAGGTCGACCGGTCTCGCCTGACACCTCAAGAGAGGACACGACGCCGTATGGAGAACCTCTGCCTGTACTGTGCTAGTACCGAACACTTCCTGAGGGATTGTCCTATCCGTCCTCCTCGCCTGGAAAGACGTACGCTGACTCCGCACAAAGGTGAGACAGTCCTTGATGTCTACTCTGCTTCTCCACGTCTTACTGTGCCTGTGCGGATGTCTGCCTCTGCCTTCTCCTTCTCTACAGTGGCCTTCTTGGACTCTGGATCTGCAGGAAATTTTATTTTGGCCTCTCTCGTCAACAAGTTCAACATCCCAGTGACCAGTCTCGCCAGACCCCTCTACATCAATTGTGTAAATAATGAAAGATTGGACTGTACCATACGTTTCCGTACGGAGCCCCTTCTTATGAGCATCGGATCTCATCATGAGAGGATTGAACTTTTGGTCCTCCCCAATTGCACCTCGGAGATTCTCCTTGGACTACCCTGGCTTCAACTTCATTCCCCAACCCTGGATTGGTCCACTGGGGAGATCAAGAGTTGGGGGTCCTCTTGTTCCAAGAACTGTCTAAAACCGGTTCCCAGTAACCCTTGCCGTAACTCTGTGGTTCCTCCAGTAACCGGTCTCCCTAAGGCCTATATGGACTTCGCGGATGTTTTCTGCAAAAAGCAAGCTGAGACTCTACCTCCTCACAGGCCTTATGATTGCCCTATCGACCTCCTCCCGGGTACTACTCCACCCCGGGGCAGAATTTATCCTCTCTCTGCCCCAGAGACTCTTGCCATGTCCGAATACGTCCAGGAGAATCTAAAAAAGGGCTTTATCCGTAAATCTTCCTCTCCTGCCGGAGCCGGATTTTTCTTCGTGTCCAAAAAAGATGGCTCCCTACGTCCTTGCATTGACTACCGCGGTCTTAATAAAATCACGGTTAAGAACCGCTACCCCTTACCCCTCATCTCTGAACTCTTTGATCGCCTCCAAGGTGCCCACATCTTCACTAAATTGGACTTAAGAGGCGCCTATAACCTCATCCGCATCAGAGAGGGGGACGAGTGGAAAACGGCATTTAACACCAGAGATGGACACTTTGAATATCTGGTCATGCCCTTTGGACTGTGCAATGCCCCTGCCGTCTTCCAAGACTTTGTCAATGAAATTTTTCGTGATCTGTTATACTCCTGTGTTGTGGTATATCTGGACGATATCCTAATTTTTTCTGCCAATCTAGAAGAACACCGCCAGCATGTCCGTATGGTTCTTCAGAGACTTCGTGACAACCAACTCTATGCCAAAATTGAGAAATGTCTGTTCGAATGCCAATCTCTTCCTTTTCTAGGATATTTGGTCTCTGGCCAGGGACTACAGATGGATCCAGACAAACTCTCTGCCGTCTTAAATTGGCCACGCCCCTCCGGACTCCGTGCTATCCAACGCTTTTTGGGGTTCGCCAATTATTACAGGCAATTTATTCCACATTTTTCTACCATTGTGGCTCCTATCGTGGCTTTAACCAAAAAAAATGCTGATCCCAAGTCCTGGCCTCCTCAAGCAGAAGACTCCTTTAAACGACTCAAGTCTGCCTTTTCTTCGGCTCCCGTGCTCTCCAGACCTGACCCTTCCAAACCCTTCCTATTGGAGGTTGATGCCTCCTCAGTAGGAGCTGGAGCTGTTCTTCTACAAAAAAATTCTTCCGGGCATGCTGTCACTTGTGGTTTTTTCTCTAGGACCTTCTCTCCAGCGGAGAGGAACTACTCCATCGGGGATCGAGAGCTTCTAGCCATTAAATTAGCACTTGAGGAATGGAGGCATCTGCTGGAGGGATCAAGATTTCCTGTTATCATCTACACCGACCACAAGAACCTCTCCTACCTCCAGTCGGCCCAACGGCTGAATCCTCGCCAGGCCCGGTGGTCTCTGTTCTTTGCCCGATTTAATTTTGAGATTCACTTTCGTCCTGCCGATAAGAACATTAGGGCCGATGCTCTCTCTCGTTCCTCGGATGCCTCAGAAGTTGATCTCCCTCCGCAACACATCATTCCACCTGACTGTCTGATCTCCACTTCTCCTGCCTCCATCAGGCAGACTCCTTCAGGAAAGACCTTTGTTTCTCCACGCCAACGCCTCGGAATCCTCAAATGGGGTCACTCCTCCCATCTCGCAGGTCATGCGGGCATCAAGAAATCTGTGCAACTCATCTCCCGCTTCTATTGGTGGCCGACTCTGGAGACGGATGTTGGGGACTTTGTGCGAGCCTGCACTATCTGTGCCCGGGATAAGACTCCCCGCCAGAAGCCCGCTGGTCTTCTTCATCCTCTGCCTGTCCCCGAACAGCCTTGGTCTCTGATTGGTATGGATTTTATTACTGATTTACCCCCTTCCCGTGGCAACACCGTTATTTGGGTGGTCGTTGATCGATTCTCCAAAATGGCACATTTCATCCCTCTTCCTGGTCTTCCTTCTGCGCCTCAGTTGGCTAAACAATTTTTTGTACACATTTTTCGTCTTCACGGGTTGCCTACGCAGATTGTCTCGGATAGAGGGGTCCAATTCGTGTCTAAATTCTGGAGAGCTCTCTGTAAACAACTTAAGATTAAATTAAATTTTTCCTCTGCATATCATCCCCAGTCCAATGGACAAGTAGAAAGAATTAACCAGATCCTGGGTGATTATTTGCGACATTTTGTTTCCTCCCGACAGGATGACTGGGCAGATCTCCTTCCATGGGCCGAATTCTCGTATAACTTCAGGGTCTCTGAATCTTCCTCCAAATCCCCATTTTTCGTGGTGTACGGCCGTCACCCTCTTCCCCCCCTCCCTACCCCCTTGCCCTCTGGTCTGCCCGCTGTGGATGAAATTTCTCGTGACTTTTCCATTATATGGAGAGAGACCCAAAATTCTCTCTTACAGGCTTCTTCACGCATGAAGAGATTCGCGGATAAGAAAAGAAGAGCTCCCCCCGTTTTTTCCCCTGGAGACAAGGTATGGCTCTCCGCTAAATATGTCCGCTTCCGTGTCCCTAGCTACAAGTTGGGACCACGCTATCTTGGTCCTTTCAAAATTTTGTGTCAAATTAATCCTGTCTCTTATAAACTTCTTCTTCCTCCTTCTCTTCGTATCCCTAATGCCTTTCACGTCTCTCTTCTCAAACCACTCATCCTCAACCGTTTTTCTCCCAAATCTGTTCCTCCCACTCCTGTTTCCGGCTCCTCGGACGTCTTCTCGGTCAAGGAGATTTTGGCTGCCAAAAAGGTCAGAGGAAAAAATTTTTTTTTAGTAGACTGGGAGGGTTGTGGTCCTGAAGAGAGATCCTGGGAACCTGAGGACAACATCCTTGACAAAAGTCTGCTCCTCAGGTTCTCAGGCTCCAAGAAGAGGGGGAGACCCAAGGGGGGGGGTACTGTTACGCCGAGCGCTCCGGGTTCCCGCTCCTCCCCGGAGCGCTCGCTTCTCCCCCTCCGCTGCAGCGCTCCGGTCACGTCCTCTGACCCGGGGCGCTGCGATCCTGCTGCCAGCCGGGATGCGATTCGCGATGCGGGTAGCGCCCGCTCGCGATGCGCACCCCGGCTCCCCTACCTGACTCGCTCCCCGTCTGTTCTATCCCGGCGCGCGCGGCCCCGCTCCCTAGGGCGCGCGCGCGCCGGGTCTCTGCGATTTAAAGGGCCACTGCGCCGCTGATTGGCGCAGTGGTTCCAATTAGGATTATCACCTGTGCACTTCCCTATATTACCTCACTTCCCTTGCACTCCCTTGCCGGATCTTGTTGCCTTAGTGCCAGTGAAAGCGTTCCTTGTGTGTCCTTTGCCAGTGTTTCCAGACCTTCTGCCGTTGCCCCTGACTACGATCCTTGCTGCCTGCCCCGACCTTCTGCTACGTCCGACCTTGCTTCTGCCTACTCCCTTGTACCGCGCCTATCTTCAGCAGCCAGAGAGGTGAGCCGTTGCTAGTGGATACGACCTGGTCACTACCGCCGCAGCAAGACCATCCCGCTTTGCGGCGGGCTCTGGTGAAAACCAGTAGTGGCTTAGAACCGGTCCACTAGCACGGTCCACGCCATCCCTCTCTGGCACAGAGGGTCCACTACCTGCCAGCCGGCATCGTGACAACAACTCATGCCTAGTCCTGGTCTCAGTTTATAACATATCTTATTGATCACTAAAGAAACATTAACATTTTGTTTAGAAATCTTCTCCAGTAAACTATTACATCATAATCTTAGCATCCTTAATAGAAATACACCTCTGAGGCAGTATCATGGGGTCCACACTATTTTTGCATTCTGTAGTATGGATCAAGATGCCATATGTAATTATTTCATTAAAACAAGTGCTTTTAGGTTAGGAACTGGAAGAAGGGTACAGCTGGAGAAGTAACAGGAATGTATATGAAAGCAATAATGGAAAAATACTAGTAGATAGACACAATACACACAAAAATCAAATGTGTGAATTATTCCCCCACTAAATTGTATCAGTTCTTGTTATATTTCCAATCTTACCTGCTAGAAATAATCCCCAGCGGTGCCATTTGACAAAGTCTTTATTGTAGAACATCTTTCCAAAGAGTTTCAGCTATCTCTGTACCACAGGCAGGCAGTAAGTAAATGTGTTGGCACAAAGGGCACTGAATGGGGACAGAGCGACAAGGAAACGTTTAAATTCTCTGGGATTTTTCAAGTAGTAATATAGGTTGACATTTTCAGTATCAGAACCAGTAATTAAGTATGAAGAAACTTTGTGGCCCTGCCCAGATCATGGCCATAGGACTTGCACAGATAATGCAAACAAGACTTACAAGGTCTAATTGGAATATACTACAATTAAATATAAAGCTAGAAGGGTGATGTATAAGAAATGCAAATTCTTATGTGTTAGTATTAATGGGACCTGATAGACCTGATATTCTGTCATAAGGAAGTGTAAAGTGCCGATCAAGTAAGCAAGTTATTGTTACACAATCTATATGAAGCTAAGTTTTATGTGAATGTATGGGCGGGACACTAAAAGTCTGACTAACAAAATGTCTCAATTTATCTACAGCATACTTCTCACAGCACATCAGATTGTTTGCTCTACCAACAAACCCTTTACAGAAAAATTTTACTTTTACTAATTTAATCAGCAACAAACAATTACATCAGAAAGCTCCATAAAATGCCTGTACAAAGCAAATATACATTATGAGGAGGAGACTTCTGAAAATGGTGGAATTCAGCGGCGCTGAACAGGAGCAGACACGTCAGGTAGGTACGAAGGTAGCTTTATTAAAACAATGCAACGCGTTTCACCGCAGGTGCGGCTTCATCAGACATTGCCTGATGAAGCCGCACCTGTGGTGAAATGCGTTGCATTGTTTTAATAAAGCTACATTCGCACCTACCTGAAGTGTCTGCTCCTGGTCAGTGCCGCTGAAACCCACCATTTTCAGAAGTTTCCTCTCCTGCTATTGCCCTACTCAGATGGCTGCAGACTGGATCTACCTCTCACTCACTCTGACCACTGTCCTGTGTGAGCTTACACAACCGCACTTGGTAAGGGCATTTTCCATTACATGTGTGGACCCTAAACCTGCGGTATTACGCTATGGAGCGTTCTCTCTTCTCTTTTTAGCTAATATACATTATGGGACTTGTTACGCCGAGCGCTCCGGGTCCCTGCTCCTCCCCGGAGCGCTCGCAGCATCCTCGCATTTGCAGCGCCCCGGTCAGACCTGCTGACCGGGTGCGCTGCAATATCCCTCTCAGCCGGGATGCGATTCGCGATGCGGGAGGCGCCCGCTCGCGATGCGCATCCCGGCTCCCGTACCTGACTCGTTCCCCGTCTGTCTTGTCCCGGCGCGCGCGGCCCCGCTCCTTTGGGCGCGCGCGCGCCAGGTCTCTGCAATTTAAAGGGCCACTGCGCCACTGATTGGCGCAGCAGGCTTAATCAGTGTGTTCACCTGTGCACTCCCTACTTATACCTCACTTCCCCTGCACTCCCTCGCCGGATCTTGTTGCCATTGTGCCAGTGAAAGCGTTTCCCTGTGTGTTCCTAGCCTGTGTTCCAGACCTCCTGCCGTTGCCCCTGACTACGATCCTTGCTGCCTGCCCTGACCTTCTGCTACGTCCGACCTTGCTCTTGTCTACTCCCTTGTACCGCGCCTATCTTCAGCAGTCAGAGAGGTTGAGCCGTTGCTGGTGGATACGACCTGGTTGCTACCGCCGCTGCAAGACCATCCCGCTTTGCGGCGGGCTCTGGTGAATACCAGTAGCAACTTAGAACCGGTCCACCAACACGGTCCACGCCAATCCCTCTCTGGCACAGAGGATCCACCTCCAGCCAGCCGAATCGTGACAGTAGATCCGGCCATGGATCCCGCTGAAGTCCCACTGCCAGTTGTCGCCGACCTCACCACGGTGGTCGCCCAGCAGTCGCAACAGATAGCGCAACAAGGCCACCAGCTGTCTCAACTGACCGTGATGCTACAGCAGCTATTACCTCAGCTCCAGCAACCATCTCCTCCGTCAGCTCCTGCACCTCCTCCGCAGCGAGTGGCCGCTTCCGGCCTACGATTATCCTTGCCGGATAAATTTGATGGGGACTCTAAGTTTTGCCGTGGTTTTCTTTCGCAATGTTCCCTGCACTTGGAGATGATGTCGGACCAGTTTCCTACTGAAAGGTCTAAGGTGGCTTTCGTAGTCAGCCTTCTGTCTGGGAAAGCTCTGTCATGGGCTACACCGCTCTGGGACCGCAATGACCCTGTCACTGCCTCTGTACACTCCTTCTTCATGGAGATCCGAAGTGTCTTTGAGGAACCTGCCCGAGCCTCTTCTGCTGAGACTGCCCTGCTGAACCTGGTCCAGGGTAATTCTTCTGTTGGCGAGTACGCCATCCAATTCCATACTCTTGCCTCCGAATTATCCTGGAATAATGAGGCCCTCTGCGCGACCTTTAAAAAAGGCCTATCCAGCAACATTAAAGATGTGCTGGCCGCACAAGAAATTCCTGCTAACCTGCATGAACTTATTCATCTTGCCACCCGCATTGACATGCGTTTTTCCGAAAGGCGTCAGGAGCTCCGCCAGGATATGGACTTTGTTCGCACGAGGCGGTTTCTCTCCTCGGCTCCTCTCTCCTCTGGTCCTCTGCAATCCGTTCCTGTGCCTCCCGCCGTGGAGGCTATGCAAGTTGACCGGTCTCGCTTGACACCTCAAGAGAGGACACTACGCCGCATGGAGAATCTATGCCTGTACTGTGCCGGTACCGAACACTTCTTGAAAGATTGTCCTATCCGTCCTCCCCGCCTGGAAAGACGTATGCTGACTCCGCACAAAGATGAGACAGTTCTTGATGTCAACTCTGCTTCTCCACGCCTTACTGTGCCTGTGCGGATATCTTCCTCTACCTTCTCCTTCTCTGCTATGGCCTTCTTGGATTCCGGATCTGCAGGAAATTTTATTTTGGCCTCTCTCATTAACAGGTTCAACATTCCGGTGACCAGTCTCGCCAGACCCCTCTACATCAATTCTGTTAACAACGAAAGATTGGACTGTACCGTGCGTTACCGCACGGAACCTCTCCTAATGTGCATCGGACCTCATCACGAAAAAATTGAATTTTTGGTCCTCTCCAACTGCACTTCTGAAATTCTTCTTGGATTACCGTGGCTTCAACGCCATTCCCCAACCCTTGATTGGTCCACAGGAGAAATCAAGAACTGGGGTACTTCTTGTCACAAGGACTGTCTTAAACCGGTTCCCAGTACTCCTTGCCGTGACCCTGTGGTTCCCCCTGTATCCGGTCTTCCTAAGGCTTATATGGACTATGCTGACGTTTTTTGCAAAAAGCAAGCTGAGACTTTACCTCCTCACAGGCCTTATGACTGTCCTATTGACCTCCTCCCGGGTACTACTCCACCCGGGGGCAGAATCTATCCTCTGTCTGCTCCAGAGACTCTTGCCATGTCGGAGTACATCCAGGAGAATTTAAAAAAGGGGTTTATCCGCAAGTCCTCCTCCCCTGCCGGAGCTGGATTTTTTTTTGTGTCCAAAAAAGATGGCTCCCTACGTCCTTGCATTGATTACCGCGGACTTAATAAAATCACGGTAAAAAACCGCTACCCCTTACCTCTTATCTCGGAACTCTTTGATCGCTAACAAGGTGCCCACATCTTTACCAAACTGGACTTAAGAGGTGCTTATAATCTCATCCGCATCAGGGAGGGGGACGAATGGAAGACTGCATTTAACACCAGAGATGGACACTTTGAGTATCTGGTCATGCCCTTTGGCCTTTGCAACGCCCCTGCCGTCTTCCAAGACTTTGTTAATGAAATTTTTCGTGATCTCCTATATTCCTGTGTTGTGGTTTATCTGGACGATATTCTGATTTTTTCTGCCAACTTAGAAGAACACCGCCAGCATGTCCGCATGGTTCTTCAGAGACTTCGGGACAATCAACTTTATGCCAAAATGGAGAAATGTCTCTTTGAATGTCAATCTCTTCCTTTTCTAGAATACTTGGTCTCTGGCCAGGGACTACAAATGGACCCAGATAAACTCTCTGCCGTCTTAGATTGGACACGCCCCTCTGGACTCCGTGCTATCCAACGTTTTTTGGGGTTCGCCAATTATTACAGACAGTTTATTCCACACTTTTCCACTATTGTGGCTCCTATCGTGGCTTTAACCAAGAAAAATGCCAATCCCAAGTCCTGGTCTCCCCAAGCGGAAGACGCATTTAAACATCTCAAGTCTGCCTTTTCTTCTGCTCCCGTGCTCTCCAGACCTGACCCAGCTAAACCCTTCCTATTGGAGGTAGACGCCTCCTCAGTGGGAGCTGGAGCTGTCCTTCTACAAAAAAATTCTTCCGGGCATGCTGTGACTTGTGGGTTTTTTTCTAGGACCTTCTCCCCGGCGGAGAGAAATTACTCCATCAGGGATCGAGAACTACTGGCCATTAAATTGGAGCTTGAGGAATGGAGGCACCTGCTGGAGGGATCAAAATTTCCAGTTATCATATACACTGATCACAAGAATCTCTCCTATCTCCAGTCTGCCCAATGACTGAACCCTCGCCAGGCCAGGTGGTCGTTATTCTTTGCCCGTTTTGACTTTGAAATTCATTTTTGCCCTGCTGACAAGAACATTAGGGCCGATGCCCTCTCTCGTTCTTCTGATGCCTCTGAAGTAGAGGTCTCTCCGCAACACATCATTCCTCCTGACTGTCTGATCTCCACTTCTCCAGCCTCCATCAGGCAAACTCCTCCAGGGAAGACCTTCGTTTCTCCACGCCAGCGTCTCGGGATTCTCAAATGGGGACACTCCTCCCACCTCGCAGGCCATGCGGGCATCAAAAAATCCTTGCAAATCATCTCTCGTTTTTATTGGTGGCCGACTCTGGAGACTGATGTTGTTGATTTTGTGCGGACCTGTACTGTCTGTGCCCGGGATAAGACTCCTCGCCAGAAGCCTGCTGGCCTCCTTCATCCTCTGCCTGTCCCCGAACAGCCTTGGTCACAGATTGGTATGGACTTTATTACGGACTTACCCTCATCCTGTGGCAACACAGTTGTTTGGGTGGTCGTTGATCGATTTTCCAAGATGGCACATTTTATTCCTCTTCCTGGTCTTCCTTCAGCGCCTCAGTTGGCAAAGCAATTTTTTGTACACATTTTTCGCCTTCACGGTTTGCCCACGCATATCGTCTCGGATAGAGGCGTCCAATTCGTGTCTAAATTCTGGAGGGCCCTCTGTAAACAGCTCAAGATCAAATTAAACTTCTCTTCTTCTTATCATCCCCAATCCAATGGGCAAGTAGAAAGAATTAATCAGGTCCTGGGTGACTATTTACGGCATTTTGTTTCCTCCCGCCAGGATGACTGGGCAGATCTTCTACCATGGGCCGAATTCTCATACAACTTCAGAGTCTCCGAATCTTCTGCTAAATCCCCATTTTTCGTGGTGTACGGCCGTCACCCTCTTCCCCCCCTCCGTACTCCCTTGCCCTCTGGTTTGCCCGCTGTGGATGAAGTGACTCGTGATCTTTCCACCATATGGAAAGAGACCCAAAATTCTCTTTTACAGGCTTCATCCCGGATGAAAAGTTTTGCCGATAAGAAAAGAAGAACTCCCCCCATTTTTGCTCCCGGAGACAAGGTATGGCTCTCCGCTAAATATGTCCGCTTTCGTGTCCCCAGTTACAAACTGGGACCACGCTATTTTGGCCCTTTCAAAGTCTTGTGCCAGATTAACCCTGTCTCTTACAAACTCCTTCTTCCTCCTTCTCTTTGTATTCCCAATGCCTTCCATGTCTCTCTCCTTAAACCACTCGTCATTAACCGCTTCTCTCCCAAACTTGTTTCCCCCACTCCTGTTTCCGGTTCTTCTGACGTCTTCTCCGTGAAGGAGATTCTGGCCTCCAAGACTGTCAGAAAGAAAAATTTTTTTTGGGTGGATTGGGAAGGCTGTGGCCCAGAAGAGAGATCCTGGGAACCTGAGGACAACATTCTAGACAAAAGTCTTATTCTCAGGTTCTCAGGCTCCAAGAAGAGGGGGAGACCCAAGGGGGGGGTACTGTTACGCCGAGCGCTCCGGGTCCCCGCTCCTCCCCGGAGCGCTCGCAGCATCCTCGCATTTGCAGCGCCCCGGTCAGACCTGCTGACCGGGTGCGCTGCAATATCCCTCTCAGCCGGGATGCGATTCGCGATGCGGGAGGCGCCCGCTCGCGATGCGCATCCCGGCTCCCGTACCTGACTCGTTCCCCGTCTGTCTTGTCCCGGCGCGCGCGGCCCCGCTCCTTTGGGCGCGCGCGCGCCAGGTCTCTGCAATTTAAAGGGCCACTGCGCCACTGATTGGCGCAGCAGGCTTAATCAGTGTGTTCACCTGTGCACTCCCTACTTATACCTCACTTCCCCTGCACTCCCTCGCCGGATCTTGTTGCCATTGTGCCAGTGGTTGCTACCGCCGCTGCAAGACCATCCCGCTTTGCGGCGGGCTCTGGTGAATACCAGTAGCAACTTAGAACCGGTCCACCAACACGGTCCACGCCAATCCCTCTCTGGCACAGAGGATCCACCTCCAGCCAGCCGAATCGTGACAGGACTGGTCCTGTGCCAAGGTAGCTCAGATGGAAGATAGACAGCTTCAACTATTTAGGGGCCTTTACTCTCCATAGCATGCACTACTTGCCTAGGCCCTAAACTTAGGCAGAGTTATCACCCTAAAATAGGGTGCCTAGCCCAACATGGTAACATTAAAATCTACAAATCATAACCTAAAAATGATCCCTCCTTTGGCTTTGTATACAGAAAAATAAATGTAGAGCATAATTTCACAAAGATTAAGTAGTGAAACATTATTATTGTTACTATATACATTTCATATTGTTACAATTGTACTGAATAAAATGTTTTTTTTTGTTTTGCAGTATGTTTTATGGCAAAATGAAGTACTATTGGTCCCACAAAAAACAAGCCCATACAGCTACGTTGATGAAAAAATAAAATGGTTATGGTTTTTAGAACATGAAGAAAACGGAACACAGAAAAATGAAAAATGTCTGCATCCTTAAAAAGGGGTACTCTGCCCCTAGACATCTTATCCCCTATCCAAAGGATAGAGGATAAGATGTCTGATTGCGGGGGTCCATATCTTGGGACCCCCCACAATCTTGGCTGTGGCACCCCAGACATCTAGTGCATGGAGCGAACTTCGCTCCGTGCCGGATAACTGGTGATGCGGGGCGGAGTCTTGTGACGTCACAGCCGTCACACCCCCTCCCATAGACTTGCATTGAGGGGACGTGACCATGACCTCATGCTCTAAACAAACGCCAGGTGCAGCAGGGACAACGCAGGGGGTCCCGCCGCTGGGGGGATAAGATGTCTAGGGACCTCTTTTAAGAGTGTTTACCCATTTCGCTTTTTAATTACAATTATTAAACACAAAACCTAAAATAAAGCATAAATGGAGGGCACGTATAAAGAAAAAGAAAATTACACGTAAGGATCTTAATGTCTGAACACACCATCAATATATTATTAGCCGTCTCATCTCACATTCCTTAAGAAAACACAGCTTTTCATAAGCCAAATATCTTTTACTTGAAGCCGTGTACGCAATCTGCTTCCTTTGAGTGTTAATACTGTGTGCCCTTCAATCACAACTGAGCAGAACAAAATAATTAGTATGCTAAGACCAAACTGCCCAAACACTGATTATGTGAAAAGAAAGCTTGGTCAGAAAAATGGGGACACATTGCACATGCTTGCTCCAGATAAAGAAACACTGACCAAACCCAAACCGTCTTCAGTTATGTTCAACCATCTTATTTATACATGTCAGCTACTTAGTTTAACAAAGTGTGAAAATATCGCAGCCAAGACAGGCCTACACATCTATTTACAGACACAACTGTTTGTTAACAAGGAAGACGGGTTTGTATTAATTAGTGACGCTTAATTTAACGCAGTGCCAGTTTAACCAAAAACTCCAAAGTGGGACAAAGAAGTCTGCTAACAGAATTAGTTCAGTATGAAACACTCGTCTGTGTTACCATGTCTGCTTCACGAGACTTGAAAAGAAGATTGTTTCGAGGAATTTGATCTGGGCAAAGAGTCTTTTTTTGTTTCAAATTAAAAAAATATTGTTATTTTTCTTTTTACAGAGAAAAACCTAAAAACAGACACAGACAAGTTAATTTCACATGATCATATAACTGGCGCATTTCTGTAATATGTCGGAAGGGTGTAGCCCAACCGCGAGTTTGCTGCTTCTCTATGAATCAATGAGTTCTGGTCAATGTTCTTGTAAATGACAGAATTAACTTCTTAGAATGCCAGTCTGCTGCTTCTAAAGCCAGAAGGATAATGGTGCATGAATAAGAAGCATGAACTCTTAAAAGAGGGATATTGTTTCTTGACGAAGCATCAGTGCAACGTATAAAACAATTCTATGTAAAAAAAAAAAAAAAAAACCTGGAAAGAAAAAAGGAAATCATGACTCTCCCAGCTTAATAGTTTTAGGAAAAGTATATCATATTGCCACTTTTTGCTATGTAAATCCGTAAATCAGACATATTTAAAGCTAAAAGGTACCTTGATCTTAATAAACTATTTACAAAACAACAACAGGGTTCTGTCCACTCTGTAATTGTTTCCATATCTCACAGTGTCAACCATCTAAAAGTTTTTTTGTTTTTTAAGTCTGTATCGCTGGTTTCTTTCTCCATTGTGCTTGGCCTACTTCTCCGAAAGATGCTGGAGGTGCAGAGATATAGGCACATTAGTGCATATATGGTGGTTTTGTCCAAAAATACTCTAATCCTAAAGAAAAATGAGCACATTTCTATCTACTTATAAGTGAAGAAAAGGAAAACCGCCCACTCACCATGTTCATCTTCTTCTTTTATTGCATAAAATACTCACATACAGACATAAGGGAGAAGGAAGGAGCAGGGGGTACAAGCGGCAACAAGCACTTAGTGCGAAACGGAGCTTGTTGCCGCTTGTACCCCCCCGCTCCTTCCTTCTCCCTTATGTCTGTATGTGAGTATTTTATGCAATAAAAGAAGAAGATGAACATGTTGAGTGGCCGGTTTTCCTTTTCTTCCCTTATATGTGTTTTGCGCTCTTCTTAACCAGAGCACCACCGTCATCACATCTGCAAAGCACTTTCCTAGACCAGGGACCGGTGATCCTGCCCATCTGTAGTGCCATAGGAAAATCCTTTTCTATTTGGATACATTTCTATCTACATTATGTGGGTTTCCAGTTATTCTTGATGTCTCCCTTACAGGATTCGGCAGGCTGGAGGTGGATCCTCTGTGTCAGCGAGGGATTGGCGTGGACCGTGTCGGTGGACCAGTTCTAAGTTACTACTGGTTTTCACCAGAGCCCGCCGCAAAGCGGGATGGTC
Organism: Hyla sarda; assembly: GCF_029499605.1. Taxonomy (NCBI): domain Eukaryota; kingdom Metazoa; phylum Chordata; class Amphibia; order Anura; family Hylidae; genus Hyla; species Hyla sarda. The sequence continues at coordinate 181,039,914 of NC_079189.1, read as the reverse complement.
TTGAAGCGGCGGTAGCAACCAGGTCGTATCCACCGGCAACGGCTCAACCTCTCTGACTGCTGAGATAGGCGCAGTACAAGGGATTAGACAAGAGCAAGGTCGGACGTAGCAGAAGGTCAGGGCAGGCAGCAAGGATCGTAGTCAGGGGCAACGGCAAGAGGTCTGGAACACTGGCTGGGGATACACAAGGAACGCTTTCACTGGCACAATGGCAACAAGATCCGGCAAGGAAGTGAAGGGGAAGTGAGGTAATATAGGGAAGTGCACAGGTGAACACACTAATTATAACCATGCGCCAACCAGTGGTGCACCGGCGCTTTAAATCGCAAAGAGCCGGCGCGCGCGCGCCGGGACAGCACAGACGGGGAACAAGTCTGGTAAGCAGGTCGGGATGCGCACCGCGAGCGGGCGCGTCCCGCATAGCGAATCGCATCCCGGCTGGGGACATTATCGCAGCGCACCCGGTCAGCGGGTCTGACCGGGGCGCTGCGAACAGGAGAATGCTCTGAGCACTCCGGGGAGGAGCGGGGACCCGGAGCGCTCAGCGTAACATCCCTAATGTAGCATAAAATAATAACCATTATTGTTTTAGGGTGAAGCAAAGAATTGTGAAGCGATAGAACTCTGACTAAGTTCTGACCATTAAAGAAATCATTGAAGGGGTATCCCGACTTTATATATCTTACCCTCTATCCAAAGGATAGGGGATAAGATGTATGATCGTAGGGGTCCCGCCGCTGGGGACCCCCATGATCTTGGTGCAGCCCCCGGCATTCTGTGCCGGGCGCTGCCTCCGAGATGGGGACGTGACACAGAATGCCAGGGGCTGCACCAAGATCGCGGGGGTCCCCAGTGGCGGGACCCCTACGATCATACATCTTATCCCATATCCTTTGGATAGGGGATAACGTATAAAGCCGGAATACTCCTTTAATGGTCTTCACATGACATGAATACAAAATTGGGGGGCAAAACTTTTTCTCCAGGTGGGATATTTAATACACAATACAATTTAAATATGAGGACACTAACTTTAGTCTTCATGACACCTATATTGTTGCCCCCAGTAGACTGAATTCGCTATAAATGTAATATGTAAACTTGCAGAGCCGATAAAGTTGGTTAAACTTTGGTTGGTTTGTTTTTGTTCCTGTGTCTTTAAAGAAAGCCTACTTTGTAGCTTTATCTGTGAGTTATGTTACTTGTCAGGTGGCGGGGAAATTAAACCAATCACTTGTGTCGTGACTTTAAATGATGACTGTCATTTATACATCTTGAAAATCCCTTTTTCATTCATAGTGATTCTGTTTGTACATACCCTTAGGCCACGTTCACACGTCAGAATTTGCCTGCCGGATTCCACACTGTAGCAAAGTCCTGTTGAATTCAACCGGATTCCATTTTCCGTGTCTGCACAAAGAATGAACATGTTCATTCCTTTTGCGGAGTCCGCACGGAATGCATAACCGTCTATCAGGGAGATTTATCAAAACCTGTGCAAAGGAAAAGTTGCCCAGTTGCCCATAGCAACCAATCAGATCACTTCTTTCATTTTGCAGAGGCCTTGTTGAAAACAAAAGAAGTGAGCTGATTGGTTGCTATGGGCAACTGGGCAACTTTTCCTTTGTAGATGTTCTGATAAATCTCCCCCTATAAGACAGCGCATTCCTGTGCAGTCCTGGCGCCGGATTATTATGCCAGCACCCCAGAGTGTCCGGAATGTCTGTACGGAGATTCTCCTGCGGACATTCCTGTCGTGTGGACATAGCCTTAAGCATACCTCCTGAGGTAATTTTTGTAGAATATGCTGTCCTGTGTGAATATATGAGGAGTAAAACTATTTCTGGTCATAATATAACTTGTATATAGCATTTTCACCTTATTATTTAGAAACATTTATGTGAATTTAAGTACTTGTGTGTCAAAAAAGACAAAAATATTTTTTGAGTGAAAATTTTTTTTCCTAGGCAGGAATATTATATCTGCAACTTTCAGAGCACAGAGGCCAGTCCATCAGACAAGTTTACAAGTTTCCTGGTGAAGGGTCCTCTATGCTTTCAAAGGTTTTTAATTCTTTTTCTTCTAGTTATTTATCTGGCTTTTTTTTTTTTTTTTATATATATATATATATATATATAATTTACTATCACATAGATTTTTCTGAACATGCTGCCACACTCTTTTTTTCTATACATTCATTTACCAAGAAATGTTTCATTTCTGATCCTATGATATCCAGATTTAAAGAGACGTCTCATACCAGGATAGGTGATAGGTTTTAAATTGCGGGGGTCCGACCGCTGACCACCCCCCCCCCCCCCCCCCGCAATCTCCTGTATGGAGCCCCTCCACGCCCCTCCATATATCTCTATGGGAGAGCCAAAGAGTGCTGAACAGCTCTCCCATAGAGATATATGAAGGGGGTGTGTCGGCCCCACTTTGGGCGTTGGTTGTGACGCGTCGCTCTAGGGGAGATATGGGGCCCCAGCAGTCGGACCCCCCACAGTCTAAAACGTATCCCCCTGCGGATAGGGGATATGTTTTTCTGTACTTCCAGATATGAGACTTCTCCTTTAAATATCAGCTTTATTATATAACACACTTTTCTTCCGGCCTAGTAAGTGCTATTTACTAAGCTAATGCCTCTATAGTATAGAAAATTATGTTTACCCTCTAAATGTTACTTTTGTGAATAGGAATAACAGAGAAAAATAGAAAAAAAACAGCGCTCAGAGAAGACACCACAAGTCTCAAAATAATAAGATAGGATCAATATCCATATACCACTAACTTCACTGGGGTTTTTGGAAAAAGGTGGATCGTCAGCCGCAGAGGGACGCATCATGCTTATGGCATTCTGATATGGGGTATTTATAAATGGATAATGGATGGACATCTTTTGGACAGACTGTGGTTATGTGGACATCATAGAGGTTGCTTTTTGATCTAGGTGGTATTGTTATCAGAATATCTTATCTATAAAAATTTGGAGGGCCATATAGGATCCTGGTGGTTGTATAATTGTGGTCCGGAGTTATCTGTATTAAAGGAGCTATTATTATCAGGTCATTTCTTTAGGGGGACATTTGTTAAGTCTTTCCTTTTGTGGAGGTGTCCTTACATTAGGGTCCTCACTCTATCAGTGACCCTGTTTTTTGCTGCCTAACTACCTAGAGGTCATTGCATCAGTCGGAGGATATTCAAATGAAGCCACAAATAAGCCTTGTCATTGTTTGTCTGCATTCATGTGCTTTGTATTGTATACATGCTTGCTTTGATGTATTACAAATATGTATAGTCTTAATTGTCCTCTCATTTTCTTTGTACTAAGTTGTGCTATTGTCCATGTGTCGCATGCTGTCTATATATATATTGTTCCTCCATATCTCTGTGCTTATTAGGTATATTTTTATACTGTTGTTGTCATCCCCTGATGAACCGTTGTATATCATAAGATACACGGGGAAACGAGTTGGGATATACAGTTGTTCATCATAGGAGAACTTTCTCTTTCTTTTGTGTGGATACAAATTATTTATATTATTGTTATTGGGTTTTTTAATGAGGATTTCATAAAATTATAAATTTTAGCTACATGGTTTAGTGTTATTCTGGTATAAATTAGCTATAGGACACTATTGTGTCCAACTGTCAGTGATATTGTTCAATATCCAACCACTCACTTCACTGGGGTTTTTGGAAAAAGGATGTGGGTCCTTGATCCAAATTCCCCTTATCCAAGTCAGCTTCAAAGTATAGTCCCAGGCAGGAACAGGTCACCGGGAGCTCCAATGGGTTAAATTCATATTCTTTTCAAAGGTAAAATATACACCTTTTTCATCAGACTTTTGTGAATAGGATAATGATATTTTGAAATGTACCCATCTTCAATGAGAAGGCAATTCGGCATTCTGTCTGTTACACGATGTTATCTATACATAACAAAAATCTATAGAAGGTGTAACAGTTTAAAGTCAATAATAATTACAAAGCAAAACACCTGTGTAAATCAAAAATGTAAATCTTTATAAAAAAAAAAAACAGGCACAGGTGAAATTTGAATATCGTGCACAGATCATTTATTTCAGTAATGCAACAAAAAATCAGCCGTGATTTGCCTAATTGTGATGATGCTGCTCATTAAAACCCCAAAACCGCCCCCCCCCCCTCCCAATTACTATGATTTGGGGAGCCATGTCATCTGCTGGTGTTGGTCACTGGGCTTCATTAAGTCCAGGCTCAATGCATCCGTCTACCAGGAAATTTTGGAGCACTTCATGCTTCCTTTCCTTTTAAGTTGCATTAATGAAATACAATGAATTTTTGCACAATATTCACATTTTTCTAGTTTCACCTGTATGTAGGATGCAATGACATTTAAAATCAATAGGGTAAACATTAAAATGATACCAGAGAACATTCCCTTTTACATGACAGAGAAGGTGGGGCTCCTGAAGAATAGGAAGACACACTAGGGACAAAAATCCCAAAGTAAGTGATGCACGTTAAATGGGACAATTTCACCACTACTTGTCCGTAGGGGAAAAGACCAAACAATAGGACTATAGTCCAATATATAAAAGTGCTAAGTGCTCTGTATTAGAATATATAAACAATGAAGGATCATAGTGTGTCAGAATAAGAATCAAGGTGCTAGTGCTGGTAAGTAGTCTCACAGGAGCCACCACCGAACCCGTCCTGCTTGTTTTTCTATAAAGATATACATTGTTGATCTACATATACTGTATGCTTTCATTTGTAACTCATGGTCGACATGCAGACATAAAAAATGAGAAATAGTGAAGGAATCAGATACTGGCAATGAGGAAAAGTGCTGAATTCTAAAGGTAAGTACATTGTAGAAGTTTTTGGAAGCAAAGCCAAAAATGGATCGTGTCCCCTTTAAATATACTCCTGGCTTTGGCTCAAACAAACTGCATCAAAAACTGTCAAGAGCATGTGATTTCAGCCTAAGGCCTGGTTCACACTGGACGGAATATCCTCATGAGATCTTGGGGGTGACACTAGGACTGTGTGCATTAGCATCTATGGGGGGCAATGCAGTCCGCACGGTCATAGTGCCGCCCACAAGATTTTCGGCGGAAATTCCTTCCAGAGATGTCATGTGATTTGTATTACCACTGCAGAAATCCAAGGCCAACTGTTATATTCCTGCTATGGGTCTGCTGTGATCAGATGAGAAGAACACACTGGTGGGAATTTATTAATGGGAACCTCATTTTTTGGGCTGGTTTGTTTGCTACACTTTGGGTGCACAATCCTTGCCCAATTGTTTGCTCCTCAAATTGTTCCACGTTGTGCACCAGAATTCTTTTGTAAACCCAACAAACCCTTCAGTTGTATTCTAAAACCTACATGGCAGATGTGCCAAAGGTTTGGAGATACAATCCATGAAATGTATAAACTGAGGCTGGATTTCCACTTAGCAGGTTTTTCTTTCTTTTTTTTTTTGAAAACTGCCACTGCAGTTTTTGAGCCAACGCCGGAAGTGTATAAATGGCTAATAAAAGGAAGGACTTATACTTCTCCTTCCTCATGGTTTCTCTTCTGGCTTTGGCTCAAAAACTCCAGTGGCAGTACGTTCACACGAGCAGACCCACAGCGTATTTTATGCTGCGGATCTGCCGCTGAAGGACCGCTGCATGGTGGCTTTAGATGAGCATTATGCCGCTACAAGCAGACACACTGAAGCAATGTGCGAGTCGCCGCGCATGCGCAGTGTACTGGCACATATCGCGGCTGCTTCCCCTGCTCCATGAGCTGGGCCAAGAGCTGCCACGATATGCAACTATACTGCGCATGCGTGCAGCAACTCGCACATCGCAGTGTGTCTGCTCGTAGCGGTGTATTGCCGCTCCAAGCAGGCACATGTAAAGCCACCAGAGGCAGATCAGCAGCGTAAAATACCCTGTGGGTTTGCTTGTGTGAACGTACCCTTATGGTGCCTTCACACGTGCGTATTTTCTGCTGCAGATCTGCTTCAACAGATCTTGCTGCCCATTGAAGTCAATGGGCAGACAAATCTGCAGCAGCAAATTTGCTGCAAAAATACGCACGTGTGAACAGGTGCGTTCACACGTGCGTATTTTTGCTGCAGATCTGCTGCAGATTTTGGTGCCAATTGACTTCAGTGGGCAACAAAATCTGCTGAAGCAAATCTGCAGCAGAAAATATGCATGTGTGAATGCACCCTAAGGGTACGTTCACACGCACGGATTTACGCAGCGTATTTAGCTGCGGATCCGCTGGTGAAGGCCCCGCTCTATGCTGGCTTTACATGTGCCTGCTCGTAGTGGCAATAAGCCGCTATGAGCAGACAAACTGCAGCGATGTGTGCGGCTTACTCGCACATCGCGGCCACTCTCCCTGCTCTGAGCTAGGCAGAGAGCTCCCGCGATGTGCGAGTATACTGCGACTCGCACATCGCAGTGTGTCTGCTGGTAGGGATGTATTGCCGCTACCAGCAGGCACATGTAAAGCCAGCTTAGAGCGGGCCTTCACAGGTGGATCGGCAGTGTAAAATACGCTGAAAATCGGCGCGTGTGAACGTACCCTAAGGGTACGTTCACACGGGCGGATTACCAGCGGAATTCAGTGGGTCAGCAGAAAATCCGCATTAGAGGCAGTTTTGCAGATTTTCCTTCGGACCAATTGAAGTCAATGGTAGAAAATACGCTGCGGAAATTCTGCAGGTAACCTGCCCGTGTGAACGTACCCTAAGGCAGGGTCCATACTGCGGAATCTCCAGCTGGAAAAGTTACGTCTGGAGATTCCGAGAGCAGCCTGAATTCATAGAGGGCAGTTTATTTTGCCTGGATTTCTCTGAAAGAAGAGTTGGATATTACTTGCAGCGGTGGAATATCTGCTGCTGAAATTACATCAGCTGCACTGTGCAGCGGAATCCCGATAACAGCAATGGGATTCTGCTGCACCAGAATTTCCAAGTGAAGTTTCTAAGTGGAATTACACACCCAACTTTCACTTTGACAATGTGGGAATTAATCTGATCAGAATAAAAGTGGTTGAAATTGACCAATTTTATAGATGTTGTGCTTTCTTTGTTTAACCCCTTAAGGACACAGCTGATTTTCATTTTTGCATTTCGGCTGTCCAGCTGTAATTTCATATTTCCCGCCAGATCCGTGATGGCGGCTCCCAGCAGGAAATATGAAATACCACTCTCCAAAGCAAGTTTTGTTCGCCAGGTCCGGGCTGGCTTACATTTGTGGTGCTTTTGGAGGCAGTTGCGACTTTTTGTGTGACTTATGCTCTTGATAAATTCTTCACCACTGCAAAGTGAAAACTAAAATTTACTTAAGTAAGCTCTATTTTTAGCTTTTTGCTTACAGCCAAAAGTTGCAAGGAAAAATTGCTTAGGCGCACTTGCGACTTTTTGTGCGAATTTTGTAAGCAATAAGAGCTTTAAATCCCTTGATAAATCTCCCCCAATATGTTTGTGGTGGTTCTTTTTCTACAGCGGTGCCAAAAATTTAGCACAGGATTGCCAAAATCCTTTTTTTATATATGGGATGCAGACTATAGAAGAATTCACAACAAAATTTTTGTCTGGTATATGTGAATGGGGCCTAAAAGCTCTTCTTAAAGGGGTATTCTGATGGAAAACAAATGTTTTCAAATCTACTGGTGCCAGAAAGTTAAACAGTTTTGTAAATTACTTCTATATATAAAAATCTTGAACTTTCCAGTACTTATCAGCTGCTGTATGCTTTATAGGAAGTTGTATTTCTTTCTGGAATTCTTTCCAGTCTGACCACAGTGCTCTCTACTGACACCTCTGTCTGTATCAGGAACTTTCTAGAGCAGGAAAGGTTTGCTATGGGGATTTGCTTGTATTTTGGATAGTTCCTGACATGGACAGAGGTGTAAGCAGAGAGCACTGTGGTCAGACAGAAAATAAATTAAAAAAGAAAAGTATACAGCAGCTAATAAGTACTGGAAGGATTAAGATTTTTAAATATAAGTAATTTACAAATCTGTTTAAATTTCTGGCACCAGTTGATTAGAATAAATTTATTTTCCACCGGAGTACCCCTTTAACCGGACCTTATCACTTACCGGAAATGGCTCAAGTATAATCGCTAAGTCTGTGCACCTTCATCTGTATCTCTTTAAAAGCCCTGCAAAACTGCAGCAAAGGGCTTTTTTAAAAATCATTTGTTTTGATGGCCTACATTCCCAAGCAAATGCACTTCCTCATCGTCAGGATGTAATTAGATAGAAGTCTTTAAAAGGCATTAAAACAGGTTGGACAATGCAATTTGTATCTGAATTCCACTTGTTCATCACAGAGCATAATGGTAAAATGTTTCTTGCTGTTGTTGGCGGAGGAGCGGATGTGATAAATAATGCACTCTGTTTATATTTTTGTATTGTACTGAGTGGTGACAGGGAGTGGATGTTCTCAGTACATGCAGGGGAAGTTGCCAACATGTCCTAAACCAACGTGTATAATAGATATACAGTAGCTTAGGTTCCATTTACACTGCATTGAAGTGTATGCCAGAGGTATACATCAGGATAAATGCATAATGCATGCCTCTGATGTATGTACCTGTTAGAAAAATACACTGTGCAACCATACATTAGCTATAGACACCCACGGTAAAAGAGACCACATACATTTTTAATTGGATGTCTGTATATAAAATAGTGCAGTAGGCTATGCTATTCTATAGAGGACAAAAAAGTAAATAAACATAGAAACATATACCAGGTATACCAAAGCCAAAAGGGCACTCTTTTGGCTCTGTTGGGTGAATGGTGGCCTATAGTTACGTTTGGCATACATGCTGGGGACCATTCATGTGTGAGACCATTCATGTGTGGGCTCAATTTCAATTTTGCCTTAGAACACTGCCATGAAAAAAGAAAGGTGTCTAAATATTCTCTAAGAGCAACTTCACTCAACAATCCAGGAGCAATATGGTGATAAGCATAACGGAGCACCATGTCACAAGGCAAAAGTTATAACCTAGTGGCACGGTGAACGAAACATTGATATTTTGGATCCATAGCCAGAAAAATTCCCAGCTCAATCTCATTAAGAACCTATGGTCAATTCTCAAAAAGTGGGGGGAACAAACAAAAACCCAGAAATTGTGATAAACTCCAAGTGCCCAGTATGCAAAAATGGGTTGTCGTCAGTCAAGATTTGGTTCAGAAGCCAATATCCAGCATGCCAGGGAAATTGAAGTCTTACGAAAGAAGGGTCAACACTGTAAATATTAAAAGGGTACTCTGCTGCAAACATCTTATCCCCTATACAAAGGATAGGGGATAAGATGTTAGATCGCGGGGGGTCCCGCCGCTGGGGACCCCCACAATCTCTGCTGTGACACCCCAGTAAATGGGTGCACGGAGCAAACTCTGCGCCATGCCCGATGACTGACTATGCCAGTGGCCACACCCCTTCCATTTACCTCTATGTACTAGCCATCACACCCCCTCCCATAGACATGAATGGAGGGGGCATGGCGTGACATCACAAACGCAGAAGCTGCAAGCTTCCGTGTTCCGGACGCTGCTGCCGGCCTGGAGATCATGGGGGTCCCAAGCGGTGGCCCTTTGGATAGGGGATAACATATTTACAGCAGAGAACCCCTTTAACTCTTTGCAAAGACTAGTTTGTCAATAAAATGCTTAGAATTGTACTTCAGTATATCATAAAAACATCTGACTTATAACACTAAAAAAGCATATTTTATGAAAACCAAAATTTGTTCCAGTCTCAAAACTTTTGGTCGGGACAGTAGAAGAAATCCCCTTTTTATTTTTAATATCCCTACCGCCTACTTTACTTCTCTTGTTTCCATCCTTACAACCTGGTTGTTTTGAAGAATGGCCCTTCATCTAAGCTGTTTGGAGGTATTGGGAGCAGTGATGAAGTGAGGGAACACATTTATGGTGTACAGACTCTGGACACCCCAGACTGAGAGGATCTTTTGATCCACCAACAAGCACAGGCAGCTCCCAGAGTTTCCTTGTCCACCGTCCAGGTGCAGGTGGCACCTTCCCTACACACCCCTGTCTGTGCCCAGCCGACTTCTAGATGCTTAGCTGATGAAAATTTGGTGTCATGACATATATTAGATGTTCTGCCATTGACACCCCGCCACCAGCACAGTGGTTTGCAGTGAACGAGAAGCCTGAACTGCTACAAACTGGAAACGTATCATTTTTAAACAACAAATCTAGGTTCTGTTTGTAATCCGACGATAGCCGGGCTGAGTATGGAGGTTTTGTGGTGAGTGCTTTATTCCTGCCATTGCTATGGATCTGGGGAGCAATGGCATACTAAAAGCCTTTGGACCTAAAAGACTGTCTCTCGTGGTAGGGCTTTCCACTTCCATTTTTTTTTAGCAGGATAACAGTCACCTACACACAGAAGAGTGTCCCAGGAATGTCTCCACCAGATTTCAACACTTTTTTGGCCTTTCTTGTTGACCAGATTTATACATAACTATACATGCCATGCCAACCCACTGTCCTGCTCTGCCATTGGTCAGAATCAGTTCTGACCAATGGCAGGGGATAGGAGGAGATCGCATCACTGCGACCTCACTCCTACCCTGCAAGATGATCTGGGCTGTCACTGACAGGTCAGATCATCACTATTTTCCGGGTGATCGGGTCACCAGAGAGCCGATCAGCCCGGAATAGCAGAAAATCGCATGTCTGAATTGACATTCGATTTTCTGCGATCGCCGACATGGGGGGGGGGTCTCAGGACCCCCCTTGGTGTTTGCATCAGACGCCTGCTGAACGATTTCAGCAGGCGTCCGGTTTCGCAACCCGCCCGGCGCGCGACGGGATGCGAAATTCCCACAGACGTATGAGTACGTGCCTGGTCCTTAAGACCCAGGGCGCAGGGACGTACTCATACGTGCCTGGTCCTTAAGGGGTTAATATACCTTTACTAACCTATACATACACTGAACAAAAGAAAGCTGTTTGTGCAAAGGCTAAGGTGTTAGTGTCATTTATACACTGCTCAAAAAATAAAGGGAACACAAAGATAACACATCCTACATCTGAATGAATGCACTAATCGTATGAAATACTTTCGTCTTTACATAGTTGAATGTGCTGACAACAAAATCACACAAAAATTATCAATGGAAATCAAATTTATCAACCCATGGAGGTCTGGATATGGAGTCACACTGAAAATCAAAGTGGAAAACCACATTACAGGCTGATCCAACTTTGATAGGATATCCTTAAAACAAGTCAAAATGAGGCTCAGTAGTGTGTATGGCCTCCACGTGCCCGTATGACCTCCCTACAACACCTGGGCATGCTCCTGATGAGGTGGTCAACTCCAGGACAGTCTGTGGTGCAACATGGTGTTGGTGGATGAAGTGAGACATGATGTCCCAGATGTGCTCAATAGGATTCAGGTCTGGGGAACAGGCAGGCCAGTCCATAGCATCAATGCCTTCCTCTTGCAGGAACTGCTGACACACTCTAGCCTCATGAGGTCTAGCATTGTCTTGCATTAGGAGGAACCCGGGGCCAACCGCACCAGCAAATGGTCTCACAAGGGGTCTGAGGATCTCATCTCGGTACCTAATGACAGTAAGGCTACCTCTGGCAACACATGGAGGGCTGTGTGATGCCCCAAGAAATGCCACCCCACACCATTACTGACCCACCACCAAACCGGTCATGCTGGAGGATGTTGCAGGCAGCAGAACGTTCTACATGGCGGCTCCAGACTCATGTGTTCACATGTTCAGTGTAATCCTGCTCTCATCTGTGAAGGGCACTGAGCGCAGTAACAAATTTGCCAATCTTGGTGTTCTCTGGCAAATGCCAATCGTCCTGCATGGTGTTGGTCTGTAAGCACAACCCCCACCTGTGAATGTGGGACCCTCATACCACCCTCATGGAGTCTGTTTCTGACCATTTGAGTGGACACATGCACATTTGTGGCCTGCTGGAGGTCATTTTGCAGGGCTCCGGCAGTGCTCCTCCTGCTCCTCCTTGCACAAAGGCGGAGGTAGCGGTCCTGCTGCTGGTTTGTTGCCCTCCTTCGGCCTCCTCCACATCTCCTGATGTACTGGCCTGTCTTCTGGTAGCGCCTCCATGCTATGGACACTACGCTGACAGACACAGCAAACATTCTTGCCACAGCTCGCATTGATGTGCCATCCTGGATGAGCTGCACTACCTGAGCCACTTGTGTGGGTTGTAAACTCCGTCTCATGCTACCACTAGAGTGAAAGCACCACTAGCATTCAAAAGTGACCAAACCATCAGCCAGGAAGCATAGGGACTGATAAGTGGTCTGTGGTCACCACCTGCAGAACCGCTCCTTTTATTGGGGGTTTCTTGCTAATTGCCTATAATTTTCACCTGTTGTCTGTTCCATTTGCACAACAGCATGTGAAATTGATTGTCAATCAGTGTTGCTTCCTGAGTGGACAGTGTGATTTCACAGAAGTGTGATTGACTTGGAGTTACATTGTGATGTTTAAGTGTTCCCTTTATTTTTTTGAGCAGTGTATAAACTTTGACATGTCTTCCAGACATTATGAAACTTTCTCTGATATATAGTTAATAAAGCCTGGGCTAGGTCACAAATTACAGCAGAGATCAAACCGTGGTTTGTTGTTTTAACTAAGCATTGGGGTCCACAGACCAACCACAAACAATAAGATGATGCCGTATTAGGGGTACAGAAATGCACCAGCATTACAGTTGTATGAAGGCAGTCTCACAGCCATTGCTTATACTTCTACCCATTATTTAGTTGTGCAAAATTGGCAGCTGCAGAAATTCAGCATTTTTGTGCATTTTCTGCATAATTTTAGCTGGCAGACAGCCTCTGGAGTCTGACTTGGTGCAGCTGCCAATATAAGCAGACTGTGCACATGTACTAACAGAAGCAGAATAGGAAATTGCATATGTAAAAAAAAAAGTGAGCTCTGCAGTAACACAAATGTACACCAGATGGCATTAAATAAAATAGAGCAACATGACATTTCAGATTATTTATAGCAGTTATGGTATGTGCATTAAAGCAGTATTTTTTTGCGATTGTACCTCCAAAGGGTTAAAGTATGTCCGCGGGTACCCCTTGCATGGAACTTACGCACGAGGGGGTATCCGCTAGTAATAAAAGCACGAGTAATAAAAGTACTTCATTTCACAATGGCGTGTGATTACCTTTCTAATGCAATATTATGCCATTATCTCCCCCCCATTCCTCCATCTTAATCCCCTTGTGCCATCCCCCCCCTCCATCTTAATCCCTTTTGCCATTATCCCCCCCCCCCCATTCCTCCATCTTAAAGGGGTAATCCAGGCAAAACCTTTTTTTATATATATCAACTGGCTCCGGAAAGTTAAACAGATTTGTAAATTATCTTGATAGGAGAATGAATGAAAGAGTCGGCAACTCACCCCGCTGGTTCTTTCGTGAGATCCTTCTTTATCGCGGCATACTCACAATGACATGACAGGGGAGAGAAACACTGCGGGGGGGGGTACAAAAGTCGGCAACGGAACCGTTTCACACAGTGAACGTGCTTCTTCGGGCCTCAAATGCAGAATGGAATGCACGAGCCTTAAGTACAGGTATCCAAACTTCTGCACCTATGGGGAAAGGCTACGTGCGTGACGATGGGTAGGTGGCAACCACTCACGGTACTAACCCGCCCATGACATAAAGAATGAAAACATATAAGTGCAAAAATTAAAAACAGGGGGCCATATCGACCTTATCATTAAGGCCCAAAGAACCACAAGCATCTGTTTTAAGAATCCAAAAGGTTTCTCTTTGCCAGAGAAACCTGTCTAAGGAAACACCATGTTTCGGCTCCACCTTCTCAATACCTGCAAGAGTCAGTACGTCAGGATTTGCTCTGTGCGATTCCACTACATGGTTAATAAGGCAGGGGGCCCTCTTTCGGGTCTGAAGTGAATACATATGTTCTCTAATGCGGTTAAATAACTGTCTAATGGTCTTTCCAATGTAGAAGAAACCACACGGGCAAAAAATTACGTACACCACATACTTAGACCTACATGTAATTAGGGAGCTAACTGCATATGTATAAGCTCCTAAACGCAACGTTTTATGTCTAGTATTAAACTTACAAAAATTGCAACTATTGCAGGGATAGTTTCCCTTAGGGGCAACACTGTTCAGCCATGTTTCCTCTTTTTTGTTTTTAGTCCAATTTTTGTTACTTTTTAACATATCTCCCAAGGTTTTATTCTTTTTATAAGTTATCATAGGTTTTCTAGCTGCGATCTTTTTCAGGTCTTCATCATTTTCTAATATGAACCAGTTCCGCCGAACTGCCTGATAGATGGTGCTATTTATGGGAGAGTTTTTAAAAACAAAGACAAAGCGTTTTTCATTTTCAGTAACCTGGGTTCTAGATTTATTATTTCTATTCTTTCCCACTAGAAGGGGAAAAACCCTGCGTCCTTAAGGGGTTAAAGGGGTACTCCTATGGAAACCTTTTTTTTTTTTTTTTTTTTTTAAATGAACTGGTGCCAGAAAGTTAAACAGATTTGTAAATTACTTCTATTAAAAAATCTTAATCCTTCCAATAGTTATTAGCTTCTGAAGTTTTCTGTCTAACTGCTCAATGATGATGTCACATCCCGGGAGCTGTGCATGATGGGAAAATATCCCCATAGGAACTGCACAGCTCCTGGGACGTGAGTCATCAGAGAGCAGTTAGACAGAAAACATCAATTTACAAATCTGTTTAACTTTACGGAGCCAGTTGATATATATAAAAAAAGTTTTGGCCTGGAATACCCCTTTAATCCCCTTGTGCCATTATACCCCCCTCAAATCCCTCTGGGCCAATATATGAGATATGCTGGGACCCCCCTCCCATGATCTCAGGCATGGGGCCACGACCCACAACTCTCTCGTGCAGGAGGCATGTTGGCCGCAGCATGACGCCGCAGCAGACACGCCTCTTACATGCAGTTCTATGGGAAAGGCAGGGATGCAGCGTTCGTTCATCCCCGCCTCTCCCATAGAGCTGTATGGGAGGGGGCGTACCGTTGACCTCAATGAGGTCGACGCTACGCGCATTAACCGCTCTCACAGGGCCCATTTGGGAAATCACGGGGGTCCCAGCGGTAAGACCCCCTGCAATCAATACCCTTCAATGCTGATCAAGGTGTCTAAAGTGAAAGATCATCGTTAACTCTGAAGGGCACATGGAACCCCTGTGACGTGATTGCAGGGGTTCCGTGAGCTAAAATGGTGGACGAGAAAAAAGTGAAAAAAAACACACTACATTTTTATTATTGTCGGCTACATTTTTAGGTCCCCGCCCGCCCACATAAATTGATCCCTGATACAATTTTTTCCTTCACTACTACTTTTTTTTTTTAAATGATACCTTACGAAATTTTATTAAAAAAAGGTATCTCCAAAAAAAAATGAAAACTGCCTGAAAAACGCCAAAGTTAAAACCCACATATCGTTTTTTTTGGCGTTTTTTCACTCCCATCGACTTCTATGGGAGAAAAACGCCACGATTTTGACTAAAAAAATGCCAGTGGCTCAACATGCTGCGATTACCAACAATTTCAAAAACGCAAAAAAAGAGTGAAAAAACGCCAAAAGGATTTAAAAAACGCCAAAGTGAGAAACGCCAAGTGGAATAAGAATCTTGCAATTTCTCATTGATTTACAGCTAACATCTGGCCGCAGCTTTTTTTGGCCAAAAAAACACCATGCGGCAGAGCTGGCGTTTTTCCCCCCAAAAAAACAAGTGGAATTCCAGCCTAAGGACATCAGGGATAGAATTGTAGACCTGTACAAGGCTGGGATGGGCTACAATACAATAAGCAAGCAGCTTCGTGAGAAGGCAACAGCTGTTGGCGCAATTATTAGAAAATGGAAGAAGTTCAAGTTGACGGTCAATCTTCCTCAGTTTGGGGCTCCATGCAAGATCTCACCTAATGGGGCATCAATGATCATGAGGAAGGTGATGGATCAGCCCAGAGCTACACGGCAGGACCTGAAGAGAGTTGGGACCACAGTCTCCAAGAAAACCATTAGTAACACACTACACCGTCATGGATTAAAATCCTGCTGGGCACGTAAGGTCCCCCTGCTCAAGCCAGTGCATGTCCAGGCCTGTCTGAAGTTTTCCAATGACCATCTGGATGATCCAAAGGAGGAATGGGAAAAGGTCATGTGGTCTGATTGGTTTTTGGTCTAAACTCCACTCCGTGTTTGGAGGAAGAAGGATGAGTACAACCCCAAGAACACAATCCCAAAAACATCATTCTTTGGGGCTGCTTTTCTGCAAAGGGGACTGTACCATATTGAGGGGAGGGTGGATGGGGCCATGTATCGCGAGATCTGGCTGGGTCTTCCAGCATGACAACCACCCGAAACACAAAGCCAGGGCAAGGGGTGGCTCAGTAAGAAGCATATCAAGGTCCTGGAGTGGCCTAGGCAGTCTCCAGACCTGAACCAAATAGAAATCTTTGGAGGGAGCTGAAAGTCCATATTGCCCAGCAACAGCCCCGAAACCTGAATGATCTGGAGAAGGTCTGTATGGAGGAGTGGGCCAAAATCCCTGCTGCAGTGTGTGCAAACCTGGTCAAGAACTACAGGAAACATTTGATCTCTGTAATTGCAAACAAAGCTTTCTGTACCAAATATTAAGATATGTGTGGTACAGAAACCTTTGTATCAAATACTTATGTCATGCAATAAAATTCAAATTAAGTTTTTAAAAAAATCATACAATGTGATTTTCTGGATTTTTGTTTTAGATTTCGTCTCTCACAGTAGAAGAGTACCTATTATATAAATTACAGACCTCTACATGCTTTGTAAGTAGGAAAACCTGCAAAATCGGCAGTGTATCAAATACTAGTTCTCTCCACTGTAGCCTGGCTTAGCCAGTGTATAGCTGATCACATTGTATAATGCGATGAAAACTACAGATCAGGGTGCAAAAAAGTTAACCCTCATACTTCCCTGTATACAGAAAAATAAAAAAGTTATAGGGATCAGAAAAAGACAATTTTATGCATATGAAATTTCTTTTTTAAAAGTTAGCATTTTTTTAACCTGTTGCGGACGCAGGGCGTACAGGTACACCATTACGGCCAAGTCCTTAAGGACGCAGGACGTACATGTACGCCCCAGTGCCTGTTTAAAACACGCTCATGGGCAGAGCGTGCGTTAAACCCGGTGGGTCCCGACTGCTATCAGCAGCCAGGACCCAGGGTTAATGTGGGGCATCATCGATTGGGCCGATGCCCGGCAGTAACCCTTTAGAGGCTGCGATCAAAGTTGATTGCAGCGTCTAAAATGAAACCATCCCGGCAGCTCAGCGGAGCTGATCGGGACCATCGCAATGAAATTGCGATGTCCCGATGAGCTGACAGGATGGCGGGAGGGCCCTTACCTGTCTCCTCGCTGTCCGATCGGTGCTCTGCTGATCCAGGAAGCTTAAGCAGGCTATGGAATAGCATTGATCAGTATATGCAATCAGAAGATTGCATGGTATAGCCCCCCATATGGGGGCTAAAAAAATTTTTTAAAGTATAAAAAAAAAAAAAAAGTTTATGTGAATAAGCCCCTCCTCTAATAAAAGTTTGAATCCCCCCCCCCATTTCCAATTTTTTAAATAAAATGATGTAATAATATGTGGCACCGCCGCGTGCGTAAATGCCGGAACCTAAAATATAAGGTTAGCTAAACCGCACGGACGATGGCGTACACGTAAACAAATTCCAAAGACCAAAATTGTGAATTTTTGGTCACTTCATATACTATATAAAAAAAATAATAATAATAAAAAGGCGATCAAAAAGTCCCATCAAAACAAAAATGATAACGATAAAAAATACAGAGCACAGCGCAAAAAGTTAGCCCTCATATACCCCCATATGTGGAAAAATAAAATTTATAGGGGTCAGAAGATGATAATAAAATTAAATAAAACCTACATAAATTGGGTATCCTTGTAACCTTATGGGCCTACAGAATAAAGATAAGGTGTAATTTTTACCAAAAAGTGCACTGTGTAGAAACGGAAGCCCTAAAATTTACAAAATTGCATTGGTCTTTTATTTTAGCCCACAAATAATTTTTTTGTTATAGGGGTCAGTAGAGGACAAGTTTAAACGTATACATTTTCATGCATGTAGTTATGATTTATTTCAGAAGTATGACAAAATCAAACCTATATAAGCAGGGTATCATTTTAATCGTATGGACCTACAGAATAATGATTAGGTGTAATTTTTACAGAAAAATGTACTGCGTAGAAACAAAGCCCCCAAAAGTAAAAAAATTGCGTTTTTTCTTCCATTTTGTCACACAATGATTTTTTTCCCCGTTTTGCCATAGATTTATGGGTAAAATGACTGACGTCATTACAAAGTAGAATTGGTAGCGAAAAAAATAAGCCATCATATGGATTTTTAGGTGCAAAATTTAAAGGGTTACGCTATGCTTTTAAGGGGTTAAATGGCCCCTTTCTACATTTTTTTTTATAATGCCAGCTAGATTTTTAGTTCTCTGCCCACCCACATAAATTGATCATTGTTTAAACATTTATAAAAATTTTGTTGTAAAAAATAGAAATTTGATTTAATTTTTTTTTTTTTAACGGTAACCTACGAAATTTAACAAAGAAAGGTATCTCAATCACTTTTTGGTTTAGATCACCAAAGTCCAAAAAAAGAAAAAAAAACGCCTGCAAAAACACCAAAGTTAAAACCCACATGGCGTTTTTCATTACCATAGACTTCTTTGAGAGGAAAACACCAAAATTTTTCTGAGAAAAATGCCATACTCTAAAAGGATTTAAAAAAACGTCAAAATGAAAAAGTGGATCTGGCACTTTGCAGTTCACTATTGACTTGCAGCTAACATCTGGCTGGGAATTTTTTCACAGAAATGGGCGTTTTTATATAAAAAACCTCAGTGGAATTCTAGCCTTAAAGTTAAAAAAGTGTTGCAAAATATTTTCTTGTGAACCAGTTGTTTCCAATGGCAAAATAAATATGTGGATTTTGGTAGCAAGAACTGTGAGATTCAGAAAATGTAAATGCAAACCTATGTATTTCTCATCTCTAACTCTATTTAGAAAACATTTTGTACACTAATAAGCTACAACATTACAATACTGCTCCATCTAGTGGTGGGCTAAGGAAATGTTTACAGGATGACTTCAGGGGCACAAGCAAGTTGTATCTTTGAAACACTATCACCTGTAGTTTTTGTGTATATGCACTAGATCAGTGGTCCCCAATCCAGTCTTTAAAGGGGTATTCCAGTGGACTAAAAAAATTTCAACCGATGCCAGAAAGTTATAGATTTGTAAATTACTTCTATATAACAATCTTAATCCTTCCAGTACTTATCAGCTGCTGTATACTACAGAGGAAGTTGTGTAGTTCTTTTCAGTCTGACTCAGTGCTCTCCTGCCTTTGTCCATGTCAGGAACCGCAAGTTTGCTATAGGGATTTGCTTATGCTCTATACAGTTCCTGACACTGACAGAGGTGGCACTGTGAAAGCACTGTGGTCAGACTGGAAAGAACTACACAACTTCCTCTGAGCATACAGCAACTGACAAGTACTGGAAGGGTTAAGATTTTTACATAGAAGTGATTTACAAATATGTATAACTTTCTGGCACTAGTTGATTTGAAATATTTTTTTTCCTCTGAAGTACCCTTCTGCCCCTAGACATCTTATCCCCTATCCAAAGGATAGGGGATAAGATGCTGATCGTGGGAGTACAGTCACTGGGGACCCTCGCAATATCGGCTGTGGAACCCCAGACATCCAGTGCATGGAGCGAACTTGGCTCCGTGCCAGATGACTGGCGTTGCAGGGCAGAGGCTCATGACATCACGGTCACGCCCCGCTCGTGTCATCACAGCAATGCTCCCCTCAATGCAAGTCTATGGGAGGGAAGGTGACGGCCATCATATTGGATTTATTTTTCAGCCTATTTATCAGGCCCAAGGCCTGATTATTAAAATCCTATATGTGTATTATAATTGTAACTGTGTAATGTCTTATCCAAGACATGGGTGAGAGGTCATTCAGACTGTGTTTTGTGTATTGCATTTTATTGGGGGTCTGGCTGTTTGTTTACTTCTCCTTTGAAGGTGTGCACTCTGATCCCATCATATAATCAAACAGATAAGGGGTCAGGAAGAAAGATGCCCCACCTGGTGGGATCAGAGGGGAGGGGGGGGGGGGGGAATGGAGTCTCCCTCCCAAGAAAGCAGATATGATATTTAAACAATGCTAGACTCAGGGTGTTCAATACTATGCAACAAGCTGACAAGACCATCCTAAGAACAGCTGGAACTCACTCTCATGGACTGATACCATCATGCTGTAACTTCATCTTTTGTTTTCTGAACTTGTCTTGCAAAACTCTTTTATATATTTTTATACCTGTATGTCATTTGTTCCTGTGTTTTTATATATTTAGCACTGTGATACCTTTTATGAGATTAAATGTTTAATTAATCAGCTCTGGTCTTTGATCTCTAAATATATGAGCTCACCTTTCTGAAGGCAGCTTTGGTGGAAACATGTTTATCTAAGGGTTAATTTGGCGACTTGCTGGGACTAGTAGTGGATACCCAGAGGTCTGGCAGCTTTAACCCTTGCACCATCACACTGCATATGGTTTTCAATATGGTTCCATGCGGTTTTCAAATTGAAAATGTATAGGGGAACTGTATTGCAAAAACATGGGGTGAACCCAGCCTTATAGTGGTCAGCCAAACTATGATTCACTTGTCAGCTTCTGTAATTTATGGGCATCGTTAGTGGATGCAAAGACTCTCAACATTTGAGAAAATCCCAAGACTTGAAGGGCAGATAGGAAGGAGAATCCCCCTCATGTCTTGTACCACCACAATTTACTAAAGACTGGGATTTTACATGCCAGTTATTAGCTAAAGTATGTTTAAGTTAGGGTGTGTTCACATGTTCAGGTTTTTAATTGCAATTATTGAGTACAAATCCAAGAACAGATCATAAATGTAGCACAAGTATAAGGCTGTTTTCACTTAGGTCTCTGTCATGCATTTTCTTGGCCAGAAAAAATGCAGTAAAAACATCAGATAAACTGCCAATGCATTTTTCTGTGTATTTGCGTTTTTTTCTGCCATTTTTACCGTTGCGTGAAACTGCGTTTTTTTCTCCTTTGGCTGTTTTTCCTGTTCCTATGTCCACCCCCTGTTATATTGTGAAACACTGTACGCATTGAAAAAATTGCATAGTCTCAACATACTGTGATTTTGAAAATCGTCCACTGAGCCCCCAAAAAAAACAAAAAAAACGCGTGTTGGCCAAAAGTGTGTTGGCGTTTCACAAGTGTTTGTTTTTTTTTTACCCAAAAAAAAAAAAATGCAGTGCAGCATTTGTGGTATCAAGTGGAACCCCAACCTAAAAGGAACACAGGCATTTCAAATAAATTGTGGGCTTTGTATTCAATACTTATAAGGGTGCATTCCCACAGGGCATATACGCAGCGTATTTGAAGCTGCGCAAAATTTATGGCAGCAGTGGGAAATACGCTGCGTATCCCTTGCTCACTATACACACAGGGCTTTCCGCCGGCAGCCCTATGTGTGGAGTGAGTTTTGGAGGCGGGGCCGCGCGTCACAGACACGCCGGCGCACGGCCCCGCTTCCAAAACTCACGACACACATAGGGCTGCTGCCGGAAAGCCCTGTGTGTATAGTGAGCAAGGGAAACGCAGCGTATTTCCCGTTGCTGCCATAAATTTTGCGCAGTGTCAAATACGCTGCGTATACGCCCTATGGGAACGCACCCTTAGGGGGAAAAGGTTTTCAAACTAACTGGTGCCAG
This sequence comes from Hyla sarda, assembly GCF_029499605.1. Lineage (NCBI taxonomy): Eukaryota > Metazoa > Chordata > Amphibia > Anura > Hylidae > Hyla > Hyla sarda. Next base: position 181,018,020 of record NC_079189.1, on the reverse strand, counting down.
AAAGTTAAACAGATTTGTAAATTACTTCTATTTAAAAATCTTAATCCTTCCAGTACTTATCAGCTGCTGTATGCTCCACAGGAAGTTGAGTAGTTGTTTTCAGTCTGACCACAGTGCTCTCTGCTGATACCTCTGTCCATGTCAGGAACTGTCCAGAGCAGGAGCAAATCCCCATAGCAAACCTCTCCTGCTTCGGACAGTTCCTGATATGAACAGAGGTGTCAGCAGAGAGCACTGTGGTCAGATTGGAAAGAACTACACAGCTTCCTCTGTAGTATACAGCAGCTGATAAGTACTAAAAGGATTAAGATTTTTTAACTAAAAATAATTTTTGAATCTGTAGAACTTTCTGGCACCAGTTATATTGAAAAATTTTATTTCCTCCAGAATACCCCTTTAAAGAGAATCTGTCACCAAACTAAAACGTTTAATATATTGTTCCTTATGTAATTAGAACACACTTTGCTATTTACTTGCTGGTAAAATTCTCAACCTTTATCTGTTTTTAATGTGATTGAAAAAACGGCCACTAGGTGGCTCTTTTCTGTTCCCTGCACAAGTGAAACAGTTAGTTTGGTCTCCTCCTGGTATGACAGGAGACCAAACTCAGGAAGTGAGTGCGGGGCATGGCAAGGCACAGCTTTCACAGGCTTAAGTGATGTCACACCTGCTGGGGAATGCCCACTTTCACCTACTGGGAGCTCACACAATGTGAGCAAGGCTTTATAAAAAAAAAAAAAAAGGTTTATACACATTGCGATAGGGGGGTGATTCAAACTTTTATTAGGGAAGGGGTTAAATCACATTTATTAACTATTCTTTTTTAACTATGTTTACACAATTTTTTAGTCCCCATAGGGGACTATTACATGCAATCTTCTGATTGCATACACTGTTCAATGCTATGCCAGCTAGCACTGATCAGTGTTATTGGCGCTCTGCTGCTCCAGCCTGGATCTCAGGCATGGAGCAGGAGAGTGCCAATCAAACCGAGATGGAGAAGGGTAGGGACCCTCCCCTGTCCTCTAAGCACGGTCACGAACAGCCCGACTGAGCTGCCAGGAACGGTTTACTTTCATTTTAGATAAACTTTGACAGCAGAGTCTAAGTGGTTAATGCCTGGCATCACTGGCATTAGACACTGTCCTGGTGGCTGATAGCCGCTGGGACCACTCGGCTATGATGCTGGGTCAGCCCGTGACCCCGCGCCATAGCAGGGGAGCGGGACCAAGGCGTACAGGTACGCCCTTCTCCTTAAGGTGTTAAGGACCAGGCCTTTTTTTTGTTGTTGCACTTTCATGGTTTCCTCCTCACCCTTTAGTAGCCATAACTCTTAT